>NC_057800.1:411272500-411386270 GCF_018294505.1 Triticum aestivum
ACTCTTTTACTCCGGGGGCTTCTTTTGGTCCATAAAAAATCATCAAAAATTGGCACGTCAATTGGACTCCATTTGGTATTCCTTTTCTGTAAAACTCAAAAACAAGGAAAAACAGAAACTGGCACTGGGCTCTAGGTTAATAGGTTAGTCCCAAAAATCATATAAAATAGCATATAAAACATCCAAGGTTGATAATATAATAGCATGGAACAATAAAAATTATAGATACGTTGGAGACGTATCAGACACCTAGATCGGATATGAACTCCTTCATCCAAACTCCTTCATTTGCTGCTTCCGAAGTAGCTATGTACTCCGATTCACACGTAGATCCCGCCACGACGCTCTTATTGGAACTGCACCAACTTATAGCTCCTCCATTCAATATAAATACGTATCCGGTTTGTGACTTAGAGTCATCCGGATCAGTGTCAAAGCTTGCATCAACGTAACCATTTACGACGAGCTCTTTTTCACCTCCATAAACGAGAAACATATCCTTAGTCCTTTTCAGGTATTTTAGGATGTTCTTGACCGCTGTCCAGTGACCTGGATTACTTTGGTACCTCCCTGCTAAACTAATAGGAAGGTGCACATCAGGTCTGGTACACATCATTGCATACATGATAGAACCTATGGCTGAAGCATAGGGAATGACTTTAATTTTATCTCTATCTTCTGCAGTGGTCGGGCATTGAGTCTGACTCAACTTCACACCTTGTAACACAAGCAAGAACACTTTCTTTGCTTGATCCATTTTGAACTTCTTCAAAACTTTATCAAGGTATGTGCTTTGTGAAATTCCAATTAAGCGTCTTGATCTATCTCTATAGATCTTGATGCTTAATATAGTTGCATGATCTCATAGTCATAGGAACATGTATAACTTATGGAGAAAGCAATAGCAACAAACTAAATGATCATCGTGCTAAGCTAACAGAATGGGTCAAGTCAATCTGTCGGGGGACTGATCCACGAACACCTATGGGACCGGCGGGCTGAGTCCCTTTCGATTCGGTGAGGGCAGAGGCCGTGCAAAGAGCGGATCGAGGCGAGGCACGCGAGCAGTTTACCCAGGTTCGGGCCGCACGGATGCGTAAAACCCTACTCCTGCTTTGTGGTTTGTATTGAGTTCTTGCTCGGGAGTGCGGAGTGCTACAGTACACACCAGCAGCTAACGAGACCGAGCGGGAGTGTTCTCCGAACTAGCTAACTAGCTAGCCCGTTAACCAGCCAACCCCCCTCTACGTTGCGCATGTGCCTCCTTTTATATGCTCAAGGGGTCACCGACAGGTGGCAACGTAGACAAGGGTAAAAATGGAAAGGTGCTGCGGTAGGTACAGCTACCTGCTATAGTGTATCATACCTAACCCTGACGGCAGGGGACAAGGGCATTAAATGCCCGTCTGCGTCGCCTAAATAGTGCAAAAGGGACCGTCAGGGACGCCACCGCTTGCCACGATGGCGATCTTGTCAGCGCCGCTTGCCACCGCGCACCCCTGGCTGCACAGCCTCCCGCCACGTACGCCTGGAAGGGTCCCAGAGCGACACGTTGGTGGATGCGCTGGAGCGCGGGCACAGAGTGGTGGCTTGCCGCGGCAAGCGCCTTGCCGTGGTCGTTGTCGTGTCGCGTCCGGGAGCTTGTCGCTCACTGGGCCTTGCCGGGGCGCGTGGCGCGTCGCGGCAAGTTCCTTGAGGTGCCTTGGTTGGCCTTCCCGGCAAGCTCCTCTTGCCGGGGTCTTGTCTCCTTGGCTTGGATACTTTGTTCTTGAATGGCTCCAAAGGAACCACAGAGGACCTTGGCGGTCACCCGGCAAGCCTTGCCGCGGGACGCTGCGACTGCCCGTGCACAAGTTCGGGATACTAGGGTACCCCTACTCTAGTAGACCGACAGGAGCCCCCGGGCCTGGGCCATACACGGTGCCGAGCGCTGTTGGGCCAGGCCCAAAACAGGGCACGGGCACGCGCGGCCTAGGTTATGCCGTATCTATCTCCGTATCCACCGCGCCCTCCCCGAACGGCACGCGTTGAATGCGGCATCGTGGGAGAGATCGTGGGTGGTTTCTTTATTCGGAAATGCGAAACGTCCGCCCCCTCCCTCTTTATAAGCAGAGGAAACAGGGGCAGCTCGCCCATTTGCCAGTTGCTGCTTCCAATCTCAGAAATCTCCGCCGCTCCCTCGCCTTCCCAAAGCTGAGAAAGAGAGAGCAGCGCTCCGCCCCCCATCGCCACTAGCACCACCAACGCCGTCGACCTCCTCCACCACTTCCACCATGTCTCCAAAAGCCGACAAGGGGAAGGGCGTGAAGTCGACCGAGGCGCAATGGCTTGCGGCACTGCGGAAGGAGTGGGCCGTCTTCCCCCCCAAGCTTGCCGCGAAGGAGCTGAGGGAGAACTTCTACCTCTTCTGGTCGACGGAGACGCGCGCGCATCCGCGCATGAAGGTACTCCCCGCCGCCGCTTGGAAGAAGGCCCCAAGCGGATACCCTTTCTTCGCCTTGTTCTTCTACTGCGGGCTCTGCCCGCCCTTCTCTGAATTCTTCTGCGACATCATGAATACCTACGGATTCCACCTCCTTGACTTCACCCCCAATGCCGTTCTGACCATGGCAGTTTTCGCACATCTCTGCGAAAACTTTGTCGGAGTCCATCCCAACGTAGCCCTCTTCCGCCACTTCTTCATACCGCGAGTAGAGAGAGGAGAGCCTCTATCCGGCAGAATCGCATGGATCTCAAGGGCCGGTAAGAAGGAAACGTATCTGGAGGGAGAATTTCGCGGCAAGTGGGAGGAATGGAGAGCAGACTGGTGCTAGATTGACGAGGAGAACCCGCAGCCATTCACCACCCGGCGCAAAACCCTAGTAGCACGCGGCAGCGATTGGAGTGACGTGGCCCCGGAAGACGACAGGCTGAAGATTGCTGTCACCCGGATCCTACGCCTCAGGCTTGCCGGGCTTACTGTAGGCGCTGTTGGCGCAGACTTTCTTCGCCGCCGCATCGCCCCCCTGCAGGAACGGGGGAGGCCCACTTGGGAGTTCAAGAATGCGGCAGATATCATGAGGCTGCGGTCGGGCCTCAACTACACCTTCACTGTCCTGGAGCTCAACGCGATGCTGCAGGAGCTGTTCAAGTATGACCCCCAACATCCCGAGGTTTTCAGGTTGCCGGGGGGCGTCGTTCCGCTGTGCAACAATTCCTCGCTCGACCGCATCCGTGCAATGATGCCGGAGTGCGACTCGCATGGAATTGTGCCAACTTGGCAGGAGCCTGCAGACGACGTCGTGCAGCAGTTCTTCGATGACTTGGTGGAAGTGCCGATCCGCTCCGACGAGAAGGATGGCCTCACCCGCGACACCACCGATGCGGAGATGGCACTCATCGCCACTAGGCTGGAAGAGGCGGCGGCAGCCGCAGCCGTGGGCGACTTTGGGTTCACCGTGGAGGAGGCAGATGCAGCAGAGGCGGCAAGCCGTGCCGAGCGAGGGGAGCCCGCCGGAAAGAAGGAGCTTGCCGGGCGTGACGCCGAGCCGAACGAGCCCGCCAGGGATACGAGCGGCTCGCTGGACATTAACTCTTCTTCCTCCTCGTCTTCGGGCAGCTCGCCGCAAGCAGAGCCTCCATCCCCACCAAGAAGGCATCTCCGCAAGGCCGGTGACATGGCGGAGCGGCAAGCGGGTCAACAGTCGCCACGCTGCGTGACACGCTCCACCGCGGCAAACACCGTTGGCGCGGGAGCGCCTCATGCTGCGACGGCAACTGGAGCGGAGTCTAGCCGGACCACTGCTTCAGTTCCTGCCGCTGCTCACGCCGCGCCGGCAGCCGGAGCGGGGTCGTCCGAGACCACCGCCACTGCTCCCGCCAAGCGGCCAAGGGAAGCTTCTCCTCGGCCTCCTTGAGCCGGGCGTGCACCGGACTTCGACTTTTCCGCGTTCAGCTCCGACGAGGAAGAAGAAGAAGAGTAAGCTTCTCTTGCTGTACTTGCGTTTCTTCAATCCTTGCTGTATTATCTTGTATCTCACTTATTTCTCTGAACTTGTTCCTCATTAGGACTCTGGCCCAGAGGGCAGCAAAGAGGGCCAAGGTCCCGGTGATCGTCATCGAGGACGAACCCACCGCGACGGCGGGGGGCGCGCCCGAGACAACCTTGCCGGACCCGGCAACCCTTCTCCAGAGCAGCCCCCAGCGTAAGTATATGATTTGCTTTCCGCTGTGAGGTGCGCATGGGTACTCTTTCTTTGCTGATATTTGATTGCTGATTTGTGTAGGAGCAGAGCAGCCCCACCAGGAGCCAAGGGAGGATCTCCTGACAAGGGAGAACTCTCCGGCAAGGGAGGGCTTCTCGGTAAGGGAGAAGTCTCCGGCAAGGGAGGGTTCTCCGGCAAGGGACAGCACCAGCGGCCCCCCGACGGCGGAGACCACGACTGCAGAACCCGACACAGGTAATCCCTTCGCTGAAAAACTTTCCCTGGGTTCTTCTTCTCTTGATCTTCTTTTTATTGGATTTTTGCTTGACTCTTCTCCCCTTTCCGGCTGTCAGATCCATCTGCTACGGAGCCGATGGAGACCGAGGTTGCCGCCGAAGAAGCAGCCGGCGCTGGCGATCCCGCCAGTGCAGAGGCCGCCAAGGCTGCAGCCGCAGCAGCTGGCGAGGGGTCTGGCGATCGCACTGACGGCCCTGAGGCCGCAGGAGCGCCAGGCGCTACACCGACCGCCGACCCGTCCGCCGCTGCCGCAGCGCCCGGCTCCGAAGAGCCCCAGCCTGGTGTCTACTTGAAGGCCGGCGACGACGTCTTCATCAACCTCCCCTGGGCATCAAGCTCCAGGGCGCCGGTCGAGGGAGAGATCTTCGACGGGGAAGTGCTTGCCTCCGCGGGACTGACGCTGGTCGACGCGCCGAGCAGCAGCAGCAACGAGCCTGAAGAGGAGCGGCTGCTGCGGAAGCTGTTGTCGCTCTACCGCGCGCGGCAAGCCAAGCTGGAATCCCGCGAGGCGCTTGTCGCGAAGGCGGGAGCAGATATTGAGAAGTGCACGGAAGAGCTCGGGGGTTTCCACCGGGAAGCTCTCCGGTCCCTGGCGGAGGAGTGGGAGCAACTCGACGAAGCGCAGAAGGCCTTCCTCCTCGAGAAAGCTGAAGTCAAAGAGCAACAGCGGCTTGCCGCTGTGAAGCTATCCGCGGAGGAGGGCGAGCTGGCGCAGCGGAAGGTCAATCTTGACGCCCACGAGGAGGAGCTTGCCGCGCGCGAGGAAAGACTTGGCGGAGCCCTCAGGCAAGCAGAGGACGCTGCCGCCTCCGCCGAGGCCGCCAAGAAGGAGCTGGAGACGAAGGTGGCGCAGCTGGAGGCCGATCTCGCCGAGAAGGGCAAAGAGCTCAGCGCCGCCAAGGACTCCAATGCGAATCTTGAGTTGAAGCTGACCGCTTTGACCAAGACTCTAGACGGCGCCAAGAAACAGGAGGCGGCCTTGAGGGAGGAGATCAAGGCCGACAAGGCGCTGCTAGAAAGTGTTGCCACCACCCAAAATGCCTTCAGGGAAACTATGGAGCACTGGACGGAAAGTCTTGTGAATGCCGCCACAGACATCGACAAGGAGCTGGCACAGCTGGGGATGGAGGATCTCGGGTATCCCTCCGACGAGAACCTCCAACCCAGCGCCAAGCTCGTCTTGTTCTTCAAGGGCGTGGCGACGGCCCTCCAGCGACTCCGGGAGAGGATCCTAAAGCAGCTAGCCGATGAGTCGCGCAAGATCTGCGCGGGAGCCCTTCAGAAGGTGTTGATGAAGGTGGCCTTCCGCAACCCGGGCCTCCGCCTCACCAATGTCCTCAGGACCTTGCCGCCGGATGCCGATCTGGAGGAGCTCAAGCACCTTGTCGCACCCATTGTGGACAAGGTGAGCGGGATCAAGAGGATTGAGGGCGATCGCACAGACTAGGCCGCCCGTTTCCTCCTTTTTCTTGTCGCTGTCGATCAAGTTATGAAAACGATCTGTTAGAGCTGCGACAAGCTATTTTGTAATATAACTCTATTTTGGGTAGCCATTGCAATGTTATTCCCTTTACTTGACTCCTTGCTTTGTATGCTTTTACCCTACGCTTTTAGGGAACTTGCCGGCGCAGGCACCTTAGCCGCGAGCGCTGAGTGCGGGACGTCAGCAGCCTGCTGGCGGTGCCGCTGCCGACAAGAAACCTTGTCGCAACTAGTCGCAGCTCACTTAAGTTGTTGAGCGGACTCGAAACAAAGTAAGGGCGCGACGACTAGTCGCAGCTCACTTAAGTTGTTGAGTGGACTCGAAACAAAGTAAGGGCGCCACTAGCTATGAGCTGGTTCCTCCGCGCACAGGTTTTCCATACAAAGCACGGTCGTTCAAGGAAGATAACTTAAATTTTTTTTAAAAATCTGACTGCTCAAACTTTGGCAACTTATCTTATCTGTTGTTTGCTTCCCGGCAAGGCGAAACTTTCTTGAACGACGCCTGGTCCATACCATTATCTTCTCCTTTATCCCCCGGCAAACTTGTGGGCGAGGGAACCTTCCTTTCCTTGAGAAAAAAGAAAGAAGAGAAAATAAAGATATGGAGCCTTATGGCTCGTTATTGCTTACCATGGAGTAGGTGCTGCACAAAGTGTCAGATCATATATGCCAAAAATAAAAAGCATGAAATCGACAAAATGTGCGGAGCACATGAGGTTTACTTATGCACGGGGTCTGCGCCCGGCTTTGTACAACGGATTACATGCAACAGCGGCAAGACTTGTACAAAAGGTGGTTGCCGGAACGGGTTCCGGCAACCGCGCCTTACGGGTAAAACTTACGAAGATGCTCAATGTTCCAGGAGGTGCTCACCGGAATGCCATCTTCGGTCTCAAGGCGGACAGCGCCGGGCCTAGTGACTCGTTTCACCCAGTAAGGGCCTTCCCACTTCGGCGTCAACTTGTTGGAATTCTTGGCGGACTGAACACGCCGAAGAACAAGGTCGCCTTCCTCGAGACTTCTGGCGTTAACTTTGCGGCTATGGTAGCGGCGCAAAGCTTGCTGGTAGCGAGCAGCTCGCACAGCAGCCTGAAGACGATCTTCCTCAAGGAGCCGCGCGTCATCTTGTCGCAGCTGCTCTTGCTCAAGCTTATCATAAGCGAGCACTCGAGGTGACCCGTGTACGAGTTCCGTGGGGACAACTGCCTCTGCTCCATAGACTAGAGCAAAAGGTGTCTGGCCAGTGGCTCGATTTGGCATCGTTCTGATCGACCAAAGAACCACTGGCAGCTCCTCGATCCAGTTTCTTCCGCACTTGTGCAGCCTGTCGAAAGTTCTGGTCTTGAGCCCGCGCAGCACTTCAGCATTTGCCCTCTCCGCTTGACCGTTGCTTCTCGGGTGAGCAACAAAAGCGAAGCAGACCTTGGCGCCAAGATCTTGGACGTACTGCATGAAGGTGCGGCTCGTAAATTGCGTACCGTTGTCAGTGATTATCCTGTTAGGGATCCCGAAGCGGCAAACAATCGACCTGAAGAACTTGACTGCTGACTGTGCTGTCACCTTCCTCACTGGTTCCACTTCCGGCCACTTTGTGAACTTGTCGATTGCAACATACAAGTACTCAATGCCCCCGACTGCTCGGGGGAAGGGGCCGAGGATGTCGAGCCCCCAGACCGAAAATGGCCAGGATAAAGGGATCGTCTGGAGAGCTTGAGCTGGTTGGTGTATCTGCTTGGAATGGAACTGGCATGGTTCACACTTGGTTACTTGTGCAGTCGCATCCTGGAGGGCTGTCGGCCAAAAGAAACCTTGCCGGAATGCTTTGCCGACAAGTGCTCTTGCGCCAATGTGGTGTCCACATATGCCTCCATGTATCTCTGCCAACAGCTTTTGTCCGTCTTCCCGGTGAATACACTTCAATTTCACACCGTTGAGTCTTCTTCTGTACAGTATCTTGTGGACAAACTGGTACATACTTGACTGCCGGGCTACTCTTTCCGCTTCTTCTTGCTCTTAGGGAAGTTCTCCTGTCTGAAGGAAATGGACTATCTGCTGTGCCCATGCTGGAGCTTGTGGCTTGACAACAAGGACTAAAGGCAAATCTGCTGCTGCGGGAACATCCGCTTCTACGGCGAGAACCTGTGGCTCTGCCAGAGCCTGACGTTCCCCGGCAACCTTGCCGGAGCAAAACTTGTCGGGAGCTTCTGCTTCAACGGAACAAACCCTGGGGTTTGCCGGAGCAGATTGCTCCTCAGTGCAAGGCAAATCTATTGCTGCGGGAACGTCCGCTTCTACGGCAAGAATTTGCGGTTCTGCCGGAGCTTGACGTTCCTCGGCAAGTTTGCCGGAGCAAAACTTGTCGGGAGCTTCTGCTTCAACGGAACAAACCCTGGGGCTTGCCGGAGCAGACTGCTCCTCAACGCTCTTGGCATTGATCTTGGGGACCTTCTTGGCGGCGGCTTCGGGGAGCTCTGCCGGCAAATAGTCACCAGAAATCAACTTCCTCTTCTTGCTCTGCCCAGTTGATGGCGTTACAGATGGTTGAGTCAGCTTGAGCACAAAAACCCCTGGTTCCACAGGTAACTTAAGTGCGGCGCACTTTGACAGGCGATCGGCAATGGCGTTCTGAGCTCTTGGAACATGCTCCATCTATAGGCTGTCAAAGTGCTCTTCTAGCTTTCTCACTTCGTCGACGTAGGCTTCCATCAACGGACTCTGATAATTCTTATTCACTTGCCGGACGACAAGCTGCGAGTCACCCCTGACAATGAGTTTCTTAATCCCAAGGTCTGCCGCGATCCTGAGACCGGCAAGCAAGCCTTCATACTCTGCAGTATTGTTTGTTGCTTGCTCCTTGGGAAAGTGCATCTGGACTACGTACTTGAGGTGCTCTCCGGTGGGTGCGACAAGCAGCACGCCAGCACCGGCGCCTTGCAGCGAAAAGGCACCATCAAAGTACGTCAGCCACTCTTTGCCTGCTTCCTTGACGGGGATGCTCGTTTCTGGAATTTCTTCATCTGGTGTTGGCGTCCATTCTGCTATGAATTCTGCCAATGCTCTGCTTTGGATAGTTGAAGTACTCTCAAACTTGAGGCCAAAGCTTGACAGTTCCAGTGCCCACTCAACAATCCTGCCTGTCGCTTCTGGATTCTGTAGTATCCTCTTCAGCGGAAAGCGAGTGACAACTGTGATCTCATGTGCTTGGAAGTAATGGCGCAGCTTTCTCGAGGCCATAAGAAGGCCGAAAAGCAATTTCTGCATGCCAGAGTACCTTGACCTAGCCCCCTGCAGAAGGGAGCTGACAAAGTAAACTGGGCGCTGCACCATTTTCTTCTGTATTTCCTCATGCATCTGCGCAGATTCATCTTTGTCGGGACCAGAGCTTGTCGGGGAAGCCCCTTGCTTGTCGCTGGATGCGCTTGCCGTGGTTGCTGGCTCGTCATCTGCCTCCCTCTCTGCTACTAACGCAGCACTAACCACTTGATTGGTTGCAGCTATATACAGCAGCAACTTCTCTTGTGGCTTAGGTGCGACAAGTATTGGAGGGGAGGACAGGTATCTCTTGAAGTCTTGCAGCGCAGCCTCCGCTTCCGGAGTCCATTTCATTGGACCTGCCTTTTTCAATAATTTGAAAAATGGCAGGGCGCGCTCAACAGACCTAGAGATAAACCTGCTGAGAGCAGCCACGCAACCGGCAAGTCTTTGTACATCCTTGACGCGCCTTGGTGCTTCAATCTGCTCAATGGCCTTGATCTTGTCGGGATTGGCTTCAATTCCCCGCTGAGACACGAAGAACCCGAGAAGCTTGCCGGAGGGGACTCCAAACACACACTTCTCTGGGTTGAGTTTGAGGCTGATCTTGCGCATATTTGCAAAGGTCTCGTCTAAATCTTGGATCAGAGTTGCCTTGTCGTTGCTCTTGACCACTATGTCATCCATGTAAGCTTCCACATTTCTTTGTATTTGTGGATCAAGAGCGACATGGACTACCCTTGCAAATGTTGAACCAACATTTTTTAAACCGAAAGGCATCCGTACGAAACAGTACGTGCCACATGGAGTAATAAATGCGGTCTTCTCCTCATCCTCTTCTGCCATGAAGATCTGATGGTATCCTGAGTATGCATCAAGAAATGAAAGCAAATCACATCCGGTTGTGGAGTCAACAATCTGGTCAATGCACGGCAAAGGAAATGGGTCTTTGGGACAAGCTTTGTTAACATCGGTAAAATCGATACAAAGTCTCCATTTCCCGTTTGCCTTGCGCACGACTACAGGATTGGCCAACCACGTAGGATGGAGCACTCCTCTAACAAGGCCTGCTGCTTCCAACTTCTTGATCTCTTCTGTAATGAATTCTTGGTGCTCCACTGCTTGCTCCCTGATCTTTTGCTTGACGGGCCGCGCAAGAGGACAAACGGCAAGGTGGTGCTCAATTACTTTCCTGGGAACACCGGGGATGTCAGACGGTTGCCATGCAAACACATCGACATTCGCCCGCAGGAAAGCAATGAGCACGCTTTCCTATTTGGGGTCGAGAGTGGCACTGATGGTGAAGGTTCCACCAGTGCCGTCCTCCTTGGCGGACACCTTCTTGGTCTCTGGCGGAGCTGCCACTGTCTGCTTACACTTGCCGGTGGAGCTCGATGGTGCGTCCTCGACGGCAGCGCAGCACTCCGAAGAGGTGCGCTTGCCAGAGTGGGCATCAGAACTCTTGCCGGACTTGGTCTTCTTCTTCCCCCCGGGAGCTTCAACGGCAAGTGACTGGCGATCTGTTGCGGCTGCCGCTTCTCGGTAGATCTTGTCGGCGCAAATAAGAGTATCCTTCTTGTCGCCGGGGACAGAGATGACGCTTATCGGGCCTGGCATCTTCAGCATGTTGTATGCATAGTGAGAGGCTGCCATGAACTTGGCGAGTGCTGGACGGCCAAGTATCCCATTGTAAGGCAATGGAATATCGGCTACGTCAAAAGTGACCCTCTCAGTCCTGAAGTTCAGCTCGCTGCCAAATGTTACTGGCAACGTGACCTTTCCCTTCGGCTTGCTCCTTCCCGGGTTAATTCCTTGGAATGTGCCGGTCTCTTCAAGCTCGCTGTCAGGGATCTGGAGTTTCTGGAGTACAGCGGAGGAGATCAGGTTCAAGCCGGCCCCGCCGTCAACTAGCATCTTAGTGACCTTGAGGTTGCGGATAGTTGGTGAAACCAACATCAGCAAACACCCGACCGCAGTTGTGCGATCAGGGTGGTCCTCAATATCAAAGATGATAGGCGTGCTGGACCATTTCAGAAGCTTGCGTGATTCGACGGGTGGTTCTGTTGCATTGACTTCCCGCACCCACTGCTTGAGCTGGCGGTGCGAAGTATGCAGAGAAGCACCACCATCAACGCACAAGACCTCTGTGGCTTTCTGGAACTCCTGCTCACTGGTCTCGACATCATCCATGTCTTCGTCGTCGTCGTCGTCTTCATCATTGTCGTGGCCGCGGGGAGGTCTATCTCCTTGCCATTGCTTGGCCTTGCCGCGGCGTCCTCCCCGGCCTGCACGCTTCTTGCCGGATTCTCCAGCGCCACCTTGGGCCCTCTCCTTGTCGCGTCGCTCGTATTCAGCTTTTTGCTGCTGGACAAGCTGCTCGACCTTCTTGCAGCTCTGGAGGTCATTGTTGGGGAACGTAGCAGAAATTCAAAATTTTCCTACGTGTCACCAAGATCTATCTATGGGGAGACCAGCAACGAGTAGAAAGAGAGTGCATCTACATACCCTTGTAGATCGCTAAGCGGAAGCGTTCAAGTGAACGGGGTTGATGGAGTCGTACTCGTCGTGATTCAAATCACCGATGATCCTAGTGCCGAACGGACGGCACCTCCGCGTTCAACACACGTACAGCCCGGTGACGTCTCCCACGCCTTGATCCAGCAAGGAGAGAGGGAGAGGTTGAGGAAGACTCCATCCAACAGCAGCACAACGGCATGGTGGTGGTGGAGGAGCGTGGCAATCCAGCAGGGCTTCGCCAAGCACCATGGGAGAGGAGGAGTAGGGAGAGAGGTAGGGCTGTGCCAGAACTTCGTGTATAGCTCCCATGCGCCTCCCCACTATATATAGGGGTGGAGGGGCTGGTTTCTTGCCCTCCAAGTCCATTGGGGCGTTGGCCAAGGTGGGAGGAAAGAAATCTCATTATTTCCTTCCCCACCGATTGTTATCCCCCCTTTTTAGGGATCTTGATCTTATCCCTTCGGGATATGATCTTATTCCTTCTAAGGGGGGATCTTGGTGCGCCTTGACTAGGGGTGTGGGGCCTTGCCCCCACTACCCACGTCCATGTGGGTCCCCCCATGCAGGTGGGCCCCACTCCGGAACCTTCTAGAACCTTCCCGGCACAATACCGAAAAATCCCGAACATTTTCCGGTGGCCAAAATAGGACTTCCCATATATAAATCTTTACCTCCGGACCATTCCGGAACTCCTCGTGACGTCCGGGGTCTCATCCGGGACTCCGAACAACATTCGGTAACCACATAGAAACTTCCTTTATAACCCTAGCGTCATCGAACCTTAAGTGTGTAGACCCTACGGGTTCGGGAGACATGTAGACATGACCGAGACGTTCTCCGGTCAATAACCAACAGCGGGATCTGGATACCCATGATGGCTCCCACATGTTCCACAATGATCTCATCGGATGAACCACGATGTCAAGGACTTAATCAATCCCGTATTCAACTCCCTTTGTCTATCGGTATGTTACTTGCCCGAGATTCGATCGTCGGTATCCAATACCTTGTTCAATCTCGTTACCAGCAAGTCACTTTACTCGTTCCGTAACACATCATCCCGTGATCAACTCCTTGGTCACATTGCGCATATGATGATGTCCTACCGAGTGGGCCCAGAGATACCTCTCCGTTTACACGGAGTGACAAATCCCAGTCTCGATCCGCATAAAACAATAGATACTTTCGGAGATACCTGTAGTGCACCTTTATAGTCACCCAGTTACATTGTGACGTTTGATACACCCAAAGCACTCCTACGGTATCCAGGAGTTACACGCTCTCATGGTCGAAGGAAGAGATACTTGACATTGGCAAAGCTCTAGCAAATGAACTACACGATCTTTTGTGCTAGTCTTAGGATTGGGTCTTGTCCATCACATCATTCTCCTAATGATGTGATCCCGTTATCAACGACATCCAATGTCCATAGCCAGGAAACCATGACTATCTGTTGATCACAATGAGCTAGTCAACTAGAGGCTCACTAGGGACATATTGTGGTCTATGTATTCACACGTGCATTACGATTTCCGGATAATACAGTTATAGCATGAATAAAAGACAATTATCATGAACAAGGAAATATAATAATAATACTTTTATTATTGCCTCTAGGGCATATTTCCAACAGTCTCCCACTTGCACTAGAGTCAATAATCTAGTTCACATCGCCATGTGATTAACACTCACAGGTCACATCGCCATGTGACTAATACCCAAGAGTTTACTAGAGTCAGTAGTCTAGTTCACATCACTATGTGATTAACACTCAATGAGTTTTATGTTTGATCATGTTGCTTGTGAGAGAGGTTTTAGTCAACGGGTCTGAACCTTTCAGATCCGTGTGTGCTTTACAAATCTCTATGTCATCTCCTAGATGCAGCTACCACGCTCTATTTGGAGCTATTCCAAACAACTGTTCTACTTGAAGCTATTCTAAATTATTGCTCCATTATATGTATCCGGTCTCTCTACTCAGAGCTATCCGGATAGGTGTCAAGCTTGCATCGTCGTAACCTTTACGACGAACTCTTTTACCACCTCCATAATCGAGAAAATTCCTTAGTCCACTAGTTACTAAGGATAACTTTGACCGCTGTCCTGTGAGCCATTCTTGGATCACTCTTGTACCCCTTGACTGACTCATGGCAAGGCACACTTCAGGTGCGGTACACAGCATAGCATACTGAAGAGCCTACGTCTTAAGCATAGGGGACGACCTTCGTCCTTTCTCTCTATTCTGCCGTGGTCGAGCTTTAAGTCTTAACTTCGTACCTTACAACTCAGGCAAGAACTCCTTCTTTGACTGGTCCATCTTGAACACCTTCAAGATCATGTCAAGGTATGTGCTCATTTGAAAGTATTATTAAGCGTTTTGATCTATCCTTATAGATCTTGATGCTCAATGTTCAAGTAGCTTAATCCAGGCTTTCCATTGAAAAACACTTTCAAAATAACCCTATATGCTTTCCAGAAATTCTACGTCATTTTTGATCAACAATATGTCAACAACATATACTCATCAGAAATTCTATAGTGCTCCCACTCACTTCTTTGGAAATACAAGTTTCTCATAAACTTTGTACAAACCCAAATTTTTTGATTATCATCAAAGCATACATTCCAACTCCGAGATGCTCACTCCAGTCCTTAGAAGGATTGCTGGAGCTTTGCATACTTATTAGCATCTTTCGGGATTGACAAAACCTTCCGGTTGTATCACATACAACCTTTCCTCATTAAAATCGTCGAGGAAACAATGTTTTGACATCCTATCTGCAAGATTTCATAAATATTGCAGTAATCGCTAATATAATTCCAACAGACTCTTAGCATCGCTACGAGTGAGAAAATCTCATCGTAGTCAACTCCTTGAACTTGTCGGAAAACATCTTAACGACAAGTCGAGCTTTCTTAATGGTGACATTTACCATCATTGTCCGTCTTCCTTTTGAAATCCATCTGTACTCATTAGCCTTACGACCATCGAGCCGTTCTGCCAAAGTCTACACTTTGTTTTCATACATGGATCCTCTCTCGGATTTTATGGCCTCAAGCCATTTATCGGAATCCGGGCCCACCATCGCTTCTCCATAGCTTGTAGGTTCATTGTTGTCTAGCAACATGACCTTCAAGACAGGATTACGTACCACTCTGAAGTAGTACGCATCCTTGTCATCCTACGAGGTTTGGGAGTGACTTGATCCGAAGTTTCATGATCAATATCATAAGCTTCCACTTCAATTGGTGTAGGTGCCACAGGAACAACTCCCTGTGCCCTGTCACACACTAGTTGAAGAGACGGTTCAATAACCTCATCAAGTCTCCACCATCCTCCCACTCAATTCTTTCGAGAGAAACTTTTCCTCGAGAAAGGACCCGATTCTAGAAACAATCCATATTGCTTTCGGATCTGAATTAGGAGGTATACCCAACTGTTTTGGGTTTCCTATGAAGATGCATTTTATCCGCTTTGGGTTCGAGCTTATCAACCTGAAACTTTTTCATATAAGCGTCGCAGCCCCAAACTTTAAGAAACGACAACTTAGGTTTCTCTAAACCATAATTCATACGGTGTCATCTCATCGGAATTACGTGGTGCCCTATTTAAAGTGAATGTGGTTGTCTCTAATGCCTAACCCATGAACGATAGTGGTAATTCGATAAGAGACATCATGGTACGCACCATATCCAATAGGGTGCAACTATGATGTTCGGACACACCATCACATTATGGTGTTCCAGGCGGTATTAATTGCGAAACAATTTCCACAATGTCTTAATTGTGTGTCAAAACTCGTAACTCAGATATTCATCTCTATGATCATATTATAGACATTTTATCCTCTTGTCACAATGATCTGCTACTTCACTCTGAAATTACTTGAACCATTCAATAATTCAGACTTGTGTTTCATCAAGTAAATATACTCAACATTTACTCGAATCATCTGTGAAGTAAGAACATAATGATATTCACTGCATGCCTCAGCACTCATTCGACTGCACACATCAAAATGTGTTACTTCCAACAAGTTGCTATCTTGTTCCATCTTACTGAAAATGAGGCTTTTCAGTCATCTTGCCCATGTGGTATGATTTGCATATCTCAAGTGATTCAAAATCAAGTGAGTCCGAACGATCCATTTGCATGGAGTTTCTTCATGCATATACACCAATAGACATGGTTCGCATGTCTCAAACTTTTCAAAAACGAGTGAGTCCAAAGATCCATCAACATGGAGCTTCTTCATGCGTTTTATACCATTATGACTTACATGGCAGTGCCACAAGTAAGTGGTACTATCATTACTATCTTATATCTTTTGGCATGAAAATGTCTATCACTACGACCGAGATTCAATAAACCATTCCTTTAGGTGCAAGACCATTGAAGGTATTATTCAAAAATAGAGTAACCATTATTCTCCTTAAATGAATAACCGTATTGCGATAGACATAATCCAATCATGTCTATGCTCAACGCAAACACCAATCTCGGTGGTAGAGGGAGCGTGTGATGCTTGATCATATCAACCTTGGAAACACTTCCAACATATATCGTCAGCTCACCTTTAGCTAGTCTCTGTTTATTCCGTAGCTTTTATTTCGAGTTACTAACACTTAGCAACCGAACCGGTATCCAATACCCTGGTGCTACTAGGAGTACTAGTAAAGTACACATTAACATAATGTATATCCAATATACTTCTATCGACCTTGCCAGCCTTCTCATCTACCAAGTATCTAGGGTAATGCTGCTCCAGTGGTTGTTCCCCTTATTACAGAAGCACTTAGTCTCGGGTTTGGGTTCAACCTTGGGTTTCTTCACTAGAGCAGCAGCTGAATTGCCGTTTCATGAAGTATCCCTTTGTTCCCTTGCCCTTCTTGAAACTAGTGGTTTCACCAACCATCAACAATTGATGCTCCTTCTTGATTTCTACTTTCGCGGTGTCAAACATCATGAATATTTCAAGGATCATCATATCTATCCCTGATATGTTATAGTTAATCACAAAGCTCTAGCAGCTTGGTGGCAATGACTTTGGGGAAACATCACTATCTCATCTGGAGGATCAACTCCCACTCGATTCAAGTGATTGTTGTGCTCAAACAATCTGAGCACAAGCTCAACGATTGAGCTTTTCTCCCTTAGTTTGCAGGCTAAGAAAATCGTCGGAGGTCTTATACCTCTTGACGCGGGCACGAGCCTGAAATCCCAATTTCAGCCCTCGAAACATCTCATATGTTCCGCGACGTTTCGAAAACGTCTTTGGTGCCTCTACTTAAACCATTTAATTGAACTATCACGTAGTTATCAAAACGTGTATGTCCGATGTTCGCAACATCGACAAACGACGTTGGGGTTCAGCACACTGAGCGGTGCATTAAGGACATAAGCTTTCTACTGATCGCATAATCGCTACTATCAACTTTCAACTATATTTTCTCTAGGAACATATCTAAACAGTGGAACTAAAGCGCGAGCTTACGACATAATTTGCAAAAGGTCTTTTGACTATGTTCAGGATAATTAAGTTCATCTTATGAACTCCCACTTAGATAGACATCCCTCTGGTCATCTAAGTGATCACATGATCCGAGTCAACTAGGCCGTGTCCGATCATCACGTGAGACGGACTAGTCATCATCGGTGAACATCTTCATGTTGATCGTATCTACCATACGACTCATGCTCGACCTTTCGGTCTCCGTGTTCCGAGGCCATGTCTGCACATGCTAGGCTTGTCAAGTTAACCCTAAGTGTTTTCGCTGTGTAAAACTGTCTTACACCCGTTGTATGTGAACGTAAGAATCCATCACACCCGATCATCACGTGGTGCTTAGAAGCGACGAACTGTAGCAACGGTGCACAGTTAGGGGAGAACACTTCTTGAAATTTTGTAAGGGATCATCTTATTTACTACCGTCGTCCTAAGCAAACAAGATGCATAAACATGATAAACATCACATGCAATCAAATAGTGACATGATATGGCCAATATCATTTTGCTCCTTTTGATCTTCATCTTCGGGGCTCCATGATCATCATCGTCACCGGCACGACACCATGATCTCCATCACCATGATCTCCATCATCGTGTCTTCATGAAGTTGTCACGCCAATGACTACTTCTACTTCTATGACTAACGCGTTTAGCAATAAAGTAAAGTAGTTTACATGGCGTTCTTCAATGACACGCAGGTCATACAATAAATAAAGACAACTCCTATGGCTCCTGCCGGTTGTCATACTCATCGACATGCAAGTCATGAATCCTATTACAAGAACATGATCAATCTCATACATCACATATCATTCATCACATTCTTCTTGGCCATATCACATCACATAGCATACCCTGCAAAAACAAGTTAGACGTCCTCTAATTGTTGTTGCATGTTTTACGTGGCTGCTATGGGTTTCTAGCAAGAACGTTTCTTACCTACGCAAGACCACAACGTGATATGCCAATTGCTATTTACCCTTCATAAGGACCCTTTTCATCAAATCCGTTCCGACTAAAGTGGGAGAGACTGGCACCCGCTAGCCACCTTATGCACCAAGTGCATGTCAATCGGTGGAACCTGTCTCACGTAAGAGTACGTGTAAGGTCGGTCCGGGTCGCTTCATCCCACAATACCGTCGAAACAAGATTGGACTAGTAACAGTAAGCATATTGAACAACATCAACGCCCACAACTACTTTGTGTTCTACTCGTGCAAAGAATCTACGCAATAGACCTAGCTCATGATGCCACTGTTGGGGAACGTAGCAGAAATTCAAAATTTTCCTACGTGTCACCAAGATCTATCTATGGAGAGACCAGCAACGAGTAGAAAGAGAGTGCATCTACATACCCTTGTAGATTGCTAAGCGGAAGTGTTCAAGTGAACGGGGTTGATGGAGTCGTACTCGTCGTGATTCAAATCACCGATGATCCTAGTGCCGAACGGACGGCACCTCCGCGTTCAACACACGTACAGCCCGGTGACGTCTCCCACACCTTGATCCAGAAAGGAGAGAGGGAGAGGTTGAGGAAGACTCCATCCAACAGCAGCACAACGGCGTGGTGGTGGTGGAGGAGCGTGGCAATCCAGCAGGTCTTCGCCAAGCACCATGGGAGAGGAGGAGTAGGGAGAGAGGTAGGGCTGTGCCAGAACTTCGTGTATAGCTCCCATGCGCCTCCCCACTATATATAGGGGTGGAGGGGCTGGTTTCTTGCCCTCCAAGTCCATTGGGGCGTTGGCCAAGGTGGGAGGAAAGAAATCTCATTATTTCCTTCCCCACCGATTGTTATCCCCCCTTTTTAGGGATCTTGATCTTATCCCTTCGGGATATGATCTTATTCCTTCTAAGGGGGGATCTTGGTGCGCCTTGACCAGGGGTGTGGGGCCTTGCCCCCACTACCCACGTCCATGTGGGTCCCCCCATGCAGGTGGGCCCCACTCCGGAACCTTCTAGAACCTTCCCGGTACAATACCGAAAAATCCCTAACATTTTCCGGTGGCCAAAATAGGACTTCCCATATATAAATCTTTACCTCCGGACCATTCCGGAACTCCTCGTGACGTCCGGGGTCTCATCCGGGACTCCGAACAATATTCGGTAACCACATAGAAACTTCCTTTATAACCCTAGCGTCATCGAACCTTAAGTGTGTAGACCCTACGGGTTCGGGAGACATGTAGACATGACTGAGACGTTCTCCGGTCAATAACCAACAGCGGGATCTGGATACCCATGATGGCTCCCACATGTTCCACGATGATCTCATCGGATGAACCACGATGTCAAGGACTTAATCAATCCCGTATTCAATTCCCTTTGTCTATCGGTATGTTACTTGCCCGAGATTCGATCGTCGGTATCCAATACCTTGTTCAATCTCGTTACTGGCAAGTCACTTTACTCGTTCCGTAACACATCATCCCGTGATCAACTCCTTGGTCACATTGCGCATATGATGATGTCCTACCGAGTGGGCCCAGAGATACCTCTCCGTTTACACGGAGTGACAAATCCCAGTCTCGATCCGCATAAAACAATAGATACTTTCGGAGATACCCGTAGTGCACCTTTATAGTCACCCAGTTACGTTGTGACGTTTGATACACCCAAAGCACTCCTACGGTATCCAGGAGTTACACGCTCTCATGGTCGAAGGAAGAGATACTTGACATTGGCAAAGCTCTAGCAAATGAACTACACGATCTTTTGTGCTAGTCTTAGGATTGGGTCTTGTCCATCACATCATTCTCCTAATGATGTGATCCCGTTATCAACGACATCCAATGTCCATAGCCAGGAAACCATGACTATCTGTTGATCACAACGAGCTAGTCAACTAGAGGCTCACTAGGGACATATTGTGGTCTATGTATTCACACGTGTATTACGATTTCCGGATAATACAGTTATAGCATGAATAAAAGACAATTATCATGAACAAGGAAATATAATAATAATACTTTTATTATTGCCTCTAGGGCATATTTCCAACAGTCATGGCCCTTGGTGCGGTGGATCTTGCAGTACTGCTTGTCGGAGCCGTCCTGCTTGTCGGCGACCGCTACAGCCTGGCAGTTGGTGCATGCGGCAACCTCCTTGCCGGAGCTACCAACATTGGCTTTCTTGGCGCCACCTTCGTTGCCGGACTGCTCAACGACTAGCACATCTTTGCCTTTCTTTTTCCTGTTCCGCCGCCGGTTTTTCTTTGCCGGGGCAGCATCCTCACCGTCAGATCCTCCTGCTCCTGTATTCTCTCCGGGGAGTCTCCTCCCTTCCTCAGCACGTGCACACTTGTCGGCCAAGGCATACAGCTCACTGACGTCTCTGATCTTGCACATCGCCATCTCCTCCCGCATCCTGCAGTTACACACATTCTGATGGAACACGCTGATGACCGCGGCGGGGTGGACATCTGGGATGTTGTGCTGTACACGGCTGAATCTCTGAATGTACTTGCGCAGAGGCTCTCCTTCCTTCTGGGCGAGCAGATGAAGGTCACTCTCTTGGCCATGAGGTTTGTGGCCGCCTGTAAAGGCACCGACAAACTGATGGCAAAGGTCTGCCCAGGAGGATATGGAGTTGTCCGGCAGGTGCATGAGCCAGGATCTGACGTTGGGCTTGAGCACCAGCGGGAAGTAGTTGGCAAGGATCTTGTCGTCCCGTCCCCCGGCAGCCTGCACCGCGATGGTGTAGATGCTGAGGAACTCCGACGGATGCGACTTGCCGTCGTACTTCTCCGGTACGTCTGGCTTGAAATTCTTCATGCTGGGCCACTGGACTTGCCGCAGCTCACAGGTAAACGCAGGGCAACCTACCGCGTACGGCAAGTCTCCTGGTTCCCCTGGTGCATGCATGTCGACAGAGGGCCCAGCGCGCTGGTCTGATTGACGTCGCGCTTCTCTTCGGCGCTCGATGCGAGTACGAGCGTCTTCTTGTTGTCGTTCATGAAGAACTTGGCGCTGATCGCGACGAGCTCGTGGATCTGATGACGCGGTGGAGTCGCTGTCGAGGTGGATCCGGCGAGTCGGCGATCTTGGCCTTCGGGGCGGAGAGTGCACAGTGGTTGCACCCCCACCGGTCTTGTCGCCACCGGCTTGTGCCTGGCTGACTTGCCGTGGCAACGACGTGCCCGGCTGCCGTTGGCGAAGCCGATGAGACTCTGAATGGTGGCCGTCCAGTCGTCAATCTTGTCTTCCGTTGGAGGGTAGTCTAGGAGTAGTTGAGCTCGTGCCAAAGCTTCTGCTGCAGTGGCGGGTGGCGGTGGCGAACGGTGCGAGGAGCGGGATATGCTCGGACTTCTAACCACGTTAGAAGGAGCAGTATCCCATCCAGGCGACCGTGTCTCGCTCGTGCCAGCATGTTGGTGTGCATGGTGGTCCTGAGCGCTCCGAGATCCACCAACTCGATCTTGGTCTAGCAAACGCATGGTACCGTGGGTACCATGATGCTGCCGGTCCCGCGCCTCCTGAGATGGGCATGGTGCATGTACGGACACCGAGGTCTTGGAGTGCGCCCGGTCGTTGTGGGAGCCGGCTACGCCGCCGATGGGCAGCGCAGCCTTGTCCTTGGACCTGGCAGCACCGTGAGCTCCCTCGTCGACGCCCGTTCTTCCGCCGGCATCTGCCCCACCAGCCGTTTGCTCCGACGGTGGCGGGTTCGTCGCGGACGGAGCAGTCGCCTCCGAAGCCTTCTTCTTCGGCGGCATGTCGATGAAGATGATGAAGATCTAGCTCGCGTGAACGCCGAATCTGGTTCACACAACCTCGACGCCCCCTACCTGGCGCGCCAAAGATGTCGGGGGACTGATCCACGAACACCTATGGGACCGGCGAGCCGAGTCCCTTTCGATTCGGTGAGGGCGGACGCCGTGCAAAGAGCGGATCGAGGCGAGGCACGCAAGCAGTTTACCCAGGTTCGGGCCGCACGGATGCGTAAAACCCTACTCCTGCTTTGTGGTTTGTATTGAGTTCTTGCTCGGGAGCGCGGAGTGCTACAGTACACACCAGCAGCTAACGAGACCGAGCAGGAGTGTTCTCCGAACTAGCTAACTAGCTAGCCCGTTAACCAGCCAACCCCCCTCTACATTGCGCATGGGCCTCCTTTTATATGCTCAAGGGGTCACCAACAGGTGGCAATGTAGACAAGGGTAAAAATGGAAAGGTGCTGCGGTAGGTACAGCTACCTGCTATAGTGTATCATACCTAACCCTGACGGCAGGGGACAAGGGCATTAAATGCCCGTTTGCGTCGCCTAAACAGTGCAAAAGGGACCGTCAGGGACGCCACCGCTTGCCACGATGGCGATCTTGTCAGCGCCGCTTGCCACCGCGCACCCCTGGCTGCACAGCCTCCCGCCACGTACGCCTGGAAGGGTCCCAGAGCGACACGTTGGTGGATGCGCTGGAGTGCGGGCACAGAGTTGTGGCTTGCCGCGGCAAGCGCCTTGCCGTGGTCGTTGTCGTGTCGCATCCAGGAGCTTGTCGCTCACCGGGCCTTGCCGGGGCGCGTGGCGCGTCGCGACAAGTTCCTTGAGGTGCCTTGGTTGGCCTTCCCGGCAAGCTCCTCTTGCCGGGGTCTTGTCTCCTTGGCTTGGATACTTTGTTCTTGAATGGCTCCAAAGGAACCACGGAGGACCTTGGCGGTCACCCGGCAAGCCTTGCCGCGGGATGCTGCGACTGCCCGTGCACAAGTTCGGGATACTAGGGTACCCCTACTCTAGTACACCGACACAATCACATCATTCTCTAATGATGTGATCCCGTTAATCAAATGAAAACTCATGTCTATGGCTAGGAAACTTAACCATCTTTGATTCAACGAGCTAGTCAAGTAGAGGCATACAAGTGACACTCTGTTTGTCTATGTATTCACACATGTACTAAGTTTCTGGTTAATACAATTCTACCATGAATAATAAACACTTATCATGATATAAGGAAATATAAATAAAAACTTTATTATTGCCTCTAGGGCATATTTCCTTCAGTCTCCCACCTGCACTAGAGTCAATAATCTAGATTACACAGTAATGATTCTAACACCCATGGATTCTTGGTGCTGATCTTGTTTTGCTTGTGAGAGAGGCTTAGTCAAAAGGTCTGCAACATTCTGATCCGTATGTATATTGAAAATCTCTATGTCTCCCTCCTTGACTTGATCGCAGATGGAATTGAAGTCTCTTGATGTGCTTAGTTCTCTTGTGAAATCTGGATTCCTTTGCCAAGGCAATTGCACCAGTATTGTCACAAAAGATTTTCATTGGACCCGATGCACTAGGTATGACACCTAGATCGGATATGAACTCCTTCATCCAGACTCCTTCATTTGCTGCTTCTGAAGTGGCTATGTATTCCGCTTCACATGTAGATCCCGCCACCATGCTCTGCTTGGAACTGCACCAACTGACAGCTCCACCATTTAATAAAAAACACGTATCCGGTTTGTGATTTAGAGTCATACGGATCAGTGTCAAAGCTTGCATCGACGTAACCGTTTACAACGAGCTCTTTGTCACCTCCATGTATGAGAAACATATCCTTAGTCCTTTTTCGGTATTTCAGGATGTTCTTGACCGCTGTCCAGTGATCCACTCCTTGATTACTTTGGTACCTCCCTGCTAGACTAATAGCATGGCACACATCAGGTCTGGTACACAACATTGCATACATGATAGAGCCTATGGCTGAAGCATAGTGAACACCTTTCATTTTCTCTCTATCTTCTGCAGTGGTCGGGCATTGAGTCTTACTCAACTTCACACCTTGTAACACATGCAAGAACCCTTTCTTTGCTTGATCCATTTTGAACTTCTTCAAAACTTTATCAAGGTATGTGCTTTGTGAAAGTCCAATTAAGCGCCTTGATCTATTTCTATAGATCTTGATGCCTAATATATAAGCAGCTTCACCGAGGTCTTCCATTGAAAAATTCTTATTCAAGTATCCTTTTATGCTATTCAGAAATCCAGTATCATTTCCGATCAACAATATGTCATCTACATATAATATCAGAAATGCTACAGAGCTCCCACTCATTTTCTTGTAAATACAGGCTTCTCCAAAAGTCTGTATGAAACCATATGCTTTGATCACACTATCAAAGCGTATATTCCAACTCCGAGATGCTTGCACCAGTCCATAAATGGATCACTGGAGCTTGCACACTTTGTTAGCACCTTTTGGATCGACAAAACCTTCTGGTTGCATCATATACAACTCTTCTTCAAGATATCCATTAAGGAATGCAGTTTTGACATCCATTTGCCAAATTTCATAATCATAAAATGCGGCAATTGCTAACATGATTTGGACAGACTTAAGCATCGCTACGGGTGAGAAGGTCTCATCGTAGTCAACTCCTTGAACTTGTCAAAAACCTTTTGCAACAAGTCGAGCTTTGTAGATAGTAACATTACCGTCAGCATCAGTCTTCTTCTTCAAGATCCATTTATTCTCTATGGCTTGCCGATCATCAGGAAAATCAACCAAATTCCACACTTTGCTTTCATACATGGATCCCATCTCATATTTCATGGCCTCAAGCCATTTCACGAAATCTGGGCTCATCATCGCTTCCTCACAGTTCGTAGGTTCATCATGGTCAAGTAACATGACCTCCAGAACAGGATTACTGTTGGGGATATTGCCACTAGGCGTAAACCGGCCTACTTGGGCCGGGTTAACTTCATAATGGTATAGGCAGGTGAAGGCCCAAGGCCTATAGTCGGTTTAGAATCTATAGCCGTAAACCGACCTGATGTATAACTTGTATTGTAAGTTAGGAATAGAGAGATACCAACCGGGATACGAATATGAACCGGTTGGGACTCTATGGACCGACGGGCGTCACCCGTGTATATAAGGGGACGACCCGGCGGCGGTTCAAGAGAGAGGACAACAACAACTCGAGTCT
Source organism: Triticum aestivum (assembly GCF_018294505.1). NCBI lineage: Eukaryota > Viridiplantae > Streptophyta > Magnoliopsida > Poales > Poaceae > Triticum > Triticum aestivum. Next base: position 411,297,662 of record NC_057800.1, read on the forward strand.
AGGCGAAGCTTGTTTGCTCCCTAGCCATCGAGACCACATCAATTCCATCACAACTAGACGTAGGCTTTTACCTTCATTGAAGGGGCCGAACTAGTATAAACCCTTTGTGTCTTTGTGTCCGCTTTAACCCCTTCAAGTAAACTCGTAGCGATGGCTCCACGACTAAGTCCTTTCGCTAGGACATCTGCCGTGACAAATCCACGACAGTTGGCGCCCACCGTGGGGCTATCACACGATGGTTTGACGATCTTGGAGGGCAAGCTCAAAGGACTCGAAGGCTATGTTGTGGGTCGGATGACCAAGAGTCGTCGGGGCAGGATCTACATCGACGATGCAGGATGGGGTCCCGAGGCCGATTCGATCGAGTACGGGTACCGGGTCCCCTTTGGTGGCATACACGTTTTCATTGGCAAAATCGGTGAGCCTGGGCCTGAGCCGGACATCTGCACCAACCTCATCGAGACGGCTCAGCGTGCGAGATCTACCTGGGCTAAACTGGCCGTGAAGCGTGTCTTCGTTGGAGTCTTCCACGAAGGAGAGCGTGAGGGCGAATCAGAACACGGTAGCGAGACCGTCGTCTATTCCGATGACGAGTCCTCGACCGGAGAGACCGAATCGCTGTACCAGTTGCAAGACGACCAGATTAGGGGCTGTTCCGATGGAGACAGTATTCCGGACCCCCCGGGCCAGGTCAACCGGGTTGGAATATTCATGGCCGGCACACAGGCGGCGAATCACTCTTCGACCGCCGCAGCAATGCTCTCCGGATCAGCAGCGGCAGCAGCAGCAGGGTCAGGAGGCCTTATGCGCCCGCCGGTTCAAGTTCTATCTGAGCTGTTTGATGCATTGGCCGCGCTTATGACAGAAGACAATCCGGCGGATCAGGAGGCCCATAATGCAGAAATTGCGAAGGTGAGAGAGCAGATCGTGCAAGCCAAAGCGGATCTGGCAGCAGAAAAAGACCAGATGGCTGCAGAGCGGGCCGCTTTGGACACCCAGGCCTATAAACTCATGCTTGACCAGAACGCATCACAGGAGGTTTTGAAGCGGAAGCACAGATCACGCCTGCCGTTAGGGTTTGACCCCCGAAATCTCTTTCACACTCCAGGAGCTGGACCCAGTAATCCGCCACAGTACCCAGAGACAAACCGGATTGAGGCACCAGGACCAGGAGGGACGGTCCAACCTCGCCTGATGGAACCTCCTCAGCAGAACATTATGAATTTTCCGCCGGTCCAGACGCCCCCAGCTGTCGCGCGATTAGAGGCTATCCCAGTTGAAGGGGACTCTCCGCAAGCGATAGAGACACGCCGGGTTAAGGAGCTTCTCCGGACCGCGCTGATTCAGCAGGAAGCATACTCGTACAGCCGTGATCGGATTCACTCTACGCCCCGTCCAAGCCGGAGCTATAGCAGGCGCATGGATGAACCGGCTATATCGAGCAATGCGCGAGGCTGTGAAGCAGCACATGGCAATAGCCCGGCAGGCGGTGTTTGCAAGGCTCAGGATGTGGTGGACCGGGCCCGGACACGGAGGGAAGCCGAGTTAGCAGCGCAGGATGGTGCGGATCAACTTACACCGGTTTGCCCTACCACCTTTGCCGGACCAGGAGTCGCATCCGCTTTGGGAGTGCCTTGTTTAATCCCCGCTTTACGCAATGTGCGCCTGCCCAAAGATTTCAAGGGTCCACGCAAGGTGCCGAATTACACCGCTGATTTACCCCCTGAAGCATGGGTAGAGAGTTATGAGATGGCCATGGAAATGCTGGATGTGGATGAGGCCGCATGTGCAAAATACTTCACCATGATGCTTGAGGGCACGGCTCGTACTTGGTTAAAGAGCCTACCACCCAATTCTATCAGCTCATGGGCCCAGTTGCGGGCCCGGTTTATACAGAATTTTAAGGATACATGTAAGCAGCCCAAGTCCATAGTAGACCTGGCGGCTTGTGTCCAGGAGGAAGGAGAATCAACGACCCGTTGGGTGCGCCGCGTTTCGGAAATTTTGCACTCGTCTGACAGGATTAATGCTGACTCTGCGATCTTAACTCTGGAAGGCAACTGCCGGTTTGAGCCTCTAAAATTGAAGTTGGGACGCATGAAGCGGTTCTGTAATGACATGGGAACCCTCATGGCCGCTTTAGTGAAGTATGCCGATTCGGACAGTACCAAGGATCCCGAGCCTGATGATGATGAAGCAGGGAAGGGAAAGAAGAATAGCAACTCCAAACAGCAGCAGTACAAACTAGCGGGTCATGGAAACGGAGGCAAGCGCAAGGCGGATGGCAGCGTGGACTTTGTGGCCAACACTAATGCACAGGACAGGGGGCAGCGGCGCAGAGGTAAAGCGGCAAATCGTAATGGGGCTCCCAATCCTAACGCAAGCCGTTTGAACTATTTGTTGAATCAGCCTTGCCCGAAGCACGGGACGAAGGAGGCGCCGGCTAACCATCTTTGGAAAGATTGTTATATCATGCAGGAGTTCAAAAACTCTAATGCTTTCCGGTATGATCACGGATCAGGTGGCGGTTCAGGATCCGGTTTCCACGGGCCGGATCACGATGGAGCTTCCGGTTCAGGTCGCAATCAGGGCGGTCACAATCACCAGAATAATCAGAACAGCCAGCAGCAGCAGCAGCAGTCGGGTTATCAGAGCCAGCCAAAACAGTTGAACAATGGGCAGTATCATGTTTTCACAACTAGTTTGGATAAACGCGACCGAAAACTCCACAGGCGAGCGGTGAATTCTGTTGAACCGGCCTTACCACGTTACTTGCGCTGGTCGGAGCAGCCTATCGTGTGGAGCAGAGAGGATCACCCGCCCCGGGTTGATAATCCGGGCCAGCTAGCATTAGTGGTAGACCCTCAGGTGGGGGGTTATAAATTCACCAAGGTACTCATGGATGGAGGAAGCAGTATTAACATATTGTACTATGAGACATTCCGCCGCATGGGTTTAACAGACAAAGATCTCAGACCATCGAATACGGTGTTCCATGGTGTGGTGCCTGGCAAATCTGCATATCCTGTTGGTAAGATAGCCCTGGATGTGGCCTTTGGGGACGAGCACGACTCCCGGTCGGAAAAACTAACATTTGAGGTGGTGAAGATCCGGAGCCCGTATCACGCCTTGTTTGGCCGGCCGGCTTACGCCAAGTTCATGGCGCGGCCTTGTTATATCTACTTGCAGCTCAAGATGCCGGGTTACAAGGGGACCATAACGGTTCATGGGAGCCGTAGGGTCGCTTTGGAATGTGAGGAAGGTGATGCGGCTTATGCAGAGTCAGTCTGTGCCACGGAGGAGTTGAAGTATTATAAGGACAATGTTGATCCGGCGGATATGACCCCTTTAAAGAAGCCAACTACAGAGCATGATTCAGATCTGAAGTTCAAATCGGCAGCTGAGACCAAGCTTGTTGACTTCGTGCCCGGCGATTCGTCCAAGCAGTTCACTATCAGTGCCAACCTGGATCCCAAATAGGAAAGCGCGCTCATCGAGTTCATCCGTGAGAATCGGGACATTTTTGCATGGAAGCCGTCTGACATGCCAGGTGTACCGAGGGAACTCGCTGAGCACACTCTTAATGTGGATCCTAAGTATAAACCGGTGAAACAGTTCCTCCGCCGGTTTAACGAAGAAAGACGCAAAGCCATTGGAGAGGAAGTGGCCAGGCTTTTAGCAGCTGGTTTTATTATTGAGGTGTTCCATCCAGAGTGGCTTGCTAATCCGGTGCTGGTTCTTAAGAAAAACGGCACTTGGCGTATGTGTGTGGATTACACAGATCTTAACAAAGCCTGTCCGGCAGATCCTTTTGCCCTCCCCCGTATTGACCAGATCATTGATGCCACGGCGGGTTGTGAGCGTTTGAGTTTTTTGGATGCATACTCTGGATATCATCAGATCAAGATGGCGGTTAAGGACCAGGAGAAAACAGCATTTATTACTCCCTTTGGAGCCTTCTGCTATGTATCTATGCCCTTCGGGCTCAAGAGTGCCCAAGCCACCTATCAACGGTGTATACAGAATTGCCTGCATAAACAGATCGGCCGCAATGTGCACGCCTATGTGGATGATATTGTAGTGAAGTCAAGACAGAAGGAGACGCTGGTGGATGATTTGAAGGAGACCTTTGACAACTTGCGAGTTTACAAGATGATGCTTAATCCGGCCAAGTGTGTCTTTGGTGTTCCGGCAGGCAAGTTACTGGGTTTCCTGGTGTCTAACAGAGGAATCGAGGCTAACCCGGAGAAGATTACGGCTATTACATCCCTAGCTAAACCAAAATGTATCAACGATGTTCAGCGTTTGGCGGGCCGGATCGCTGCACTAAGCCGGTTTATCAGCCGCCTCGGAGAGAAGGCCATTCCTTTGTACCAAATGCTGAGGAAGACAGACCATTTCATTTGGAGTCCGGCTGCTGATGAAGCATTTGAGGACCTGAAGCGGCAGTTAGCCAATCCGCCTGTTCTTGCAGCTCCGGTCGACAAGGAGCCACTATTATTATACGTAGCGGCCAATGCTCGGGCAGTTAGCGTGGCTATTGTGGTGGAACGCAAAGAGGCAGGCAAGGAATATCCGGTTCAGCGGCCGGTTTATTATATCAGCGAGGTGCTTATTGAATCCAAGCAAAGGTATCCGCATTGGCAGAAGCTGGTCTATGGTGTTTTTATGGCCAGTCGGAAGTTGAAGCAGTATTTTCAAGGGCACCCCATCACAGTGGTCAGTTCAGCTCCCTTGGGTGATATTATACAGAACCGGGAGGCGACTGGCCGGATTGCCAAGTGGGCTATAGAGCTTGGGCCACACGGACTGAAGTACGTGCCTCGGACGGCAGTGAAGTCTCAAGCACTTGTTGATTTCATCAATGACTGGACGGAGTTACAAGCACCAGAGGAGAAGCCGGATCACACATATTGGACTATTCATTTTGACGGATCCAGGCAATTGGAAGGCTCGGGGGCTGGAGTCGTATTAACTTCCCCACGAGGTGATAAGTTTTGTTATGTTCTCCGCTTAATGTTCCCTTGTACTAATAATGCAGCTGAGTACGAAGCCTTGCTCCATGGTCTCCGGATGGCTAAAGAGATGAATTTAAGCCGGGTTAAGTGCTTTGGTGACTCGGACCTAGTGGCTCAACAGGTGTCTGGCACTTGGGATTCTAAGGACCCGCTCATGGCTGCATATCGTCGGGAAGTGGATAATATTGCAGGTTGTTTCAAGGGTTATCAAGTGGATCATGTGGACCGTCGGAAGAATGAAGCGGCGGATGCTTTAAGCCGGTTGGGCTCTCAGCGTAAACCGGTCCCGCCTAACGTCTTTTTGGACGTGTTGCACAACCCGTCAGTCAAGCTCCCAGGTGAGGCGGATTTGGCTATTCCTGATCCGGAGGCTCAATTGGTGGCAGCCCTGCATGTTATTCCGGATTGGACAGTTCCTTATCTTGCGTACATGAACCGGGGGGAGTTACCAGAGGATGAGATTCTGGCCAGGCAGATAGTCCGGCGATCCAAGTCTATGACGATTGTCAATGGTGAATTACATCATTGCAGTGTATCAGGGGCGTTTCAACGTTGTGTTTCTCCTGAGGAAGGCTGTGAAATCTTAAGAGAAATCCATGAAGGGGATTGTGGACACCACGCCGGTTCAAAGTCTCTGGTGGCAAAGGCGTTTCGTCACGGGTTCTACTGGTTGACAGCGCATGCTGACGCGGAGGACTTGGTTAAACGGTGTGATGGATGTCAGAAATTTTCAAGGCGTGCTCATGTGCCGGCTCAAGAATTGAGGATGATCCCAATAACATGGCCGTTTGCAACTTGGGGGCTGGATATGGTTGGGCCTTTTAAAAGATCCAAGGATAAGAAAACCCACCTTTTGGTGGCAGTTGACAAATTTACCAAGTGGGTTGAAGCGGAGCCTGTCAGCAAGTGTGATGCAGCAACAGCGGTGCAGTTCATCAAGAAGGTGATTTTCCGGTTTGGTTTTCCACACAGTATCATTACTGACAATGGTACCAATTTATCCAAGGGCGCTATGAAGGAGTTCTGTGAACGTGAGCACATCCGACTTGACGTGTCGTCAGTGGCACACCCCCAGTCCAATGGACAGGCAGAACGAGCTAATCAGGAAATCTTGCGAGGCATCAAACCCCGGCTTATGGTCCCATTGCAAAGAACACCAGGATGTTGGGTTGAAGAGCTACCATCTGTATTATGGAGTATCAATACTACGCCAAACCGGTCCACAGGATACACGCCATTTTTCATGGTCTATGGAGCAGAGGCAGTTCTCCCTAGTGACATCCGGCACGATTCGCCTCGTGTGGCAGCTTATGTTGAAGCAGACAATGAGACAGCACGGCAAGACGCTTTGGACCTATTGGACGAGGAGCGTGATATAGCGGCTGCCCGTTCGGCGATTTACCAGCAAGATCTTCGTCGCTATCACAGTCGCCGGGTTAGAACCAGAACTTTTCAAGAAGGAGATTTGGTGCTTCGACTCATCCAAGATCAAACGGATATGCACAAGTTATCCCCACCTTGGGAGGGACCTTTCGTGGTCAGCAAGAATTTGCACAACGGGTCGTACTATCTGATTGATATTCGAGGGCATCAAGACTCACGTACATCAGAGGAGGAGACCAACAGGCCGTGGAATATAGCTCATCTTCGGCCTTACTATACTTGAGCCATCGGCTCTATCTATGTACATATCATGACAATGTATATATTATCTTTGATATATCAAACCGGAGCCTCAGCTAAAGCGGGGTCTCTGTCTTTCTCATCATGCGAGGTTACACGGAGTGGTTCTGTTTAAAGCGGCCTCCGGTTTACCCCTTGACATTTGTTTTTTATATATCACTGGGGGCCTTGGTCGTGTCCGAACCAACGAACACCCTTTGATAGGCGACAGCCACCAGATCATTTGGGGACATGGTCAAGTCTGAACCAGTCACGCCTCTTGGTCGGCCTAAGGCCACAAAATCACTTGGGGGCATGGTCGAACCCGAACCATTGCCACGCCTCTTGATCTGGCATATATGCCACGAATCATTTGGGGACCTGGCTGACTTGAATCATTGTCACTCCTATTGGGGGCCTTGATCCTGTCCGACCATGGTAATACCATCTGATCAGCTCAGTATAGCATATTTTTGCAAATGGTTTTTTATCATTGCCTTTGCTTCCATGTTATTTTCATGGTTTGTTTTTTCTTTGCTTTTGTCGGATTTCTTTTATGTCGACAAACCCCTTTTTTCCGATTCAGCCGATGGATTTGATTCCCCTTTAATCCGGAGGAGTATGCCCTGTTTACCTTTTTCCTGTTAACATCATGGAGTAACAAGGGGGCTCGTATTGATTCAGTACGATTTATATGGGAGCTATTTTCTCCCACCTTTTTTATTTCGACGGTAATGGTTTATAAAACCGCCGCTTCAGGCTTGGCTAAGCCAGCTTCATACCCAAACATGGCAGGTATTTATGTATCATATGTTTGTTATATTACTGATACACATATCAGGATCATAAACCGGCTGGTGGTATAACCGCCACCGAAGTTCAAATTTTTCTGATTGCAGGAAATATGGATTGGAGTTCTTCAAACGAAAGCTTCAGTACTTATGCACGAAGGCATATTCCAGTTAGAAGCATTAACTATCCTATTACAGGGCAACACGGTACCCAAATAAGATCATTGTTCTTTTCGGAAGGTATTACAAACAGCTCTCCAAACCGGCTTCTGGTTCAAGCCTGCTCCTCATCCTCCGCCGCTTCAGCTTCCTCGTCTCTACCCATTGGCTGGAAATCAACAGTGGTCCAGTCGATTCCCATTAAAGCTTGGAAAACAGCTTCTTCATGGATCAGGGAAGACGGTTCAATATCAGGGGCATAAGTGTGCTTACGGATTGGAGGGATCAGATTTCTCGCTTCAACAGTTGGGGCAGGCACTCGCTTGTTTTGCTCGTTATATTGCGCTTGATAATGCGTCAAATCTGCCTCTTCAGCTAGCTGGCAAGCCAGAGGGTGCACTGCACGGTTTATTGCCCTTAAATCCTCTTCGTTGAATTCAGAGCCATCTTCTTTCAGGCTGGGATAGCCTTGAGCTGCTTCCACAGGATCAAAATCTGGTACCCATGCCTTTGCCCGGATTAAGGCATTGATGGCTCCGGTTCGGGCAGCGGATTTTTTCAGCTCTTCAATCCGGGCTGGAAGCATTGACAACTTGCTAAGAGTGTCCTGGATTAAAGAGGGTGCCGGGTTGTTGTGAGAAGCTGTGGTGATGATCCGTTGGGCTCCGGTATATAATTGTTCCACCAAGGTGTAGGCAGCTTTCAATTTCTTCCGCACATCATTTCCTAAGTGCCCAATACGTGTGCCTACAACAAGATTGGAATGGTCTCAAACCGGATTTACGCTACAGCAGGTTCAAATTATCACAGAAGTTACAAGGAGCTTACCAAAGATTGCAGCAGTCATGGAGTGTATTTGCCGCTGTACGGCCGTCAGTTCATCCACCACCGGTTTAAGGGCAGCTTCAGCATTTTCCGCTCTTTTGGTTAAACCGGCCTTCTCAGTGGCCCAGTCAGCCCGCTCTTTCTTGAAGCCTTCTTTCAGCCGTTCAGCAGTGCTCAAAGCGCTGGTTAATTCTTGCTTTGCCTTATCTGTTTCAGCCTGCTGGGTTTTCAAGGCCTCTTGCAAATCGGCAACTCGGTCCTCCTTGATTTTCACCTCAGCCTGCACACAGACAGCGTTTAAGCTTTGCACAGGCGATCCAAGGAGTTGAAGTATCAACCACATAACAAAGTTATATGCCTGATACTTGGGGGCTAATGCACCTTCAATTTTTATATATTACTCGATCACAAAGTCCCAAGCTCAATACAAGTATTCAACTTGGCACTTGGGGGCTAATGGCTATTTGATCAAGTTATGTTCTAAGGACAGTTCTCTATTGGAGCCCCGGTTTACTTATGTTAAGTTAGACCGGTTCTTGCGGGCTATACCGATCGGTTTCAAGAATGTTCAGGATCAAGTCCCGGTTTGACCAACGTTACAAACCGGCCCTTGGGGGCTAGAAGGATGGAGGTAATGGCAGCAAGGAAAAAAGTAAGTTACCTCAAATTTATCCCTCATCATTTTGACCAGGCCAGCTTCACAGTCACGGCTAGTGTAAAGCCGGTTTAAATAGCCGGAGTGAAGATCTTGGGCACTCAGAGCAGCATATGTCTCTAGTTCAACATCCCATTTTCCTTTGTTCAAAGCGGAAAATTCCTCTTTGATGGTATGCTTGGTAAGGGTGACAGGATTCCCGGGTTCAGAGCGGCCCACACCGGTAATCACAACATCATCATCTTTGGACTCGCCAGTTTGTGTTGGTGCGGCTGTTTGGTCAGCAGGAGTGTGGGATTTCTCAATCTGGATGGAGTTGGCAGGCGGATCGGCAGAGGCTGGAGTATTAACAAGCCCTTCTTCGGGAATAACGTCGTCTTGCAAAGGAGGATCATTGGGGATATCTTCAGAAGTAAACATTTCACGATCCGGCGCTTGGTGATGTTCTGGGGCTACATCTTCTTCAGCCGCTTTATCCAGGCGGGCCTTCTTGCTTGGTTTCAGTTTAGCCCTGAAAGAAAAACAAAAAGTCAAGGAAAAGCATAAGCCATTATGCGGTATACTGGAAGCATATGTTCAGTTTAACTTACCCAGCAATTGTTTTCAAAGGTGGTAGCTGAGTGGCTGACGATTCACCAGACGATGAATGGGAAGTGACCTGATAATCGGAGTCGGATGGATTAAGAGGTTGACGGAAGAAACCCGCTTTACGATTTAAATCAATAAAAAGGTCGGAGACCTCGGAGTGGCGTTTTCGAACCGGACTGTTTGGTAAACCGGCAGAGGTAACTACCTAGCCACTGTGCCGGGTTGTGCGGCGAGCTTCGTGTTGCTGGGTCTTCATAAGAAATTGGGAATCCAGATAAGCAAGAGGATGAGAAAATTTAACTTTCCGGTTTGCCCGGCGAAATTTTGGCGAAGGCAAGATTTCTGAATCGGAAGAGAGAATGGTTACCTCAACGAAACCCGCATTGCTGGCTTCAGCGTCATCCTGACAAGCATTATCATCAATAAGGCGTGTAAAAAGCAAGCCAAGTGAATCAAGTTCTACCTCAAGATCCGGATTACCCACATCATCATCAATGGCTGGGTCAGATGAAGCGGTGGTTTTTCTCTTATGAGCTGGTTTCTTGATAACCTTGGTCTTGGGCCGGGTCGGCCGTCCTGCCTTCTCCGTTTTGTCTTGAGGAAGTTTCTTGCTCCAAAACGGATTATCGCCCTGGATCAGCAGTAATTAAATGTTAAACATATAAAACAGTAACCGGTTCAACAATAGAGCAATTAAAATATTACCGCTGGCGGTTTGTTGGTGGTGCAGTAAGGAGGCAGACCGGTTTGAGCACAGAGGTGCTCCGGTTCATTCAGCATCTTTTTCACAGATTCTGTGACTTCGTCATCAGGGAGTTGGATTTTAGTGTGTCGGAGTGGGTCATCGACACTATCAGTATACTTGCACATCAAATTGGGGCGCCGGCTTAGAGGCAAAATGCTCCATGATATCCAGCAGCGTGCAAGGTCTATTCTTGTTAAACCATTGGCCATGAAGGCCCGAAGCTTGGACAGTTGAGAAGCATATTTAATTCTCTCCTTGGCGCTTAGCCTTTGTGGAAAAGGGTGAGTGTTGCTGAGCCGTTCTGGACGGAAGCCAGGCAAGGGATTTTCATTGTCAGGGGAGGTATCCTTGCAATAAAACCAAGTTGCGTTCCACTCCTTGGGTTGAGTATGGAGTTTGACGTGGGGATAGGTGATTTCTTTCCTTTTCTGAATGGCCATACCGCCCAGTTCGGTATTAGGGCCGTCAGTGAATTCAGTACGGCGGTTCAGATGAAAGAGATCTCTAAATAACTCGACTGAAGGCTCCTCTTGAAGGTATGCCTCAGAAAGTACTTGAAAGTGACATAGATTGGTGACGGAGTTGGGGCCAATATCCTATGGACGGAGTTGAAAGTTGGCTAACACATCCCGATAAAACTTAGAGCCGGGCGGTTTGAAGCCCCGGGCCATATGATCTGCGAAGACCACGACCTCTCCTTCCTGGGGCGTAGGAGGACATTCATCTCCAGGAACCCTCCAGTGGATCGTATCTTTACTATCCAAAGCGCCGATCAGGACTAGATCGTCCAACTGTGATTCTGTGACGCGAGAGGGAACCCAGTTGCACTCATACACTTGTTTTGCCATGACGAGATCTACAAGAAATAGGTAATCCAGTTCAAGGACATGCCGGATAAAAAAAGGTGTTAATCTAACTACGATAAACCGGCGGCCGTACCTATAAACCGGTTTTCTACAATGCGGCGTCAAATGGATTCTGGCGGTTCAACCAGGGGACTAATGATAGATACCGGTTTAGCAGTTTTTTCTATGGTAAAGTTAAACCGCCTGATCTAGGCGTCGGAAGCAATTGAAGCTATGGATAATTGTGTATGCAGAAACAAGTCTCACAAAATCGAGTTACAGCCGCGGATCTACAGCAAGCTCACAAAACAGGAAATATTTCGAAGAGTAAGGCGGAAACAGAAGTGAACTATTGAGCGGATATGTGCGGGAGATCTATGGGATTAGATGAGAAGTTGCAAGCGCATGCTTAGGGATCGCTACTGAACACAGCAAGAGTTCGCGGATTCATTCAAGATCAGAGAACAGATATGAGCACGTGATGAACACAGCACCAACACGGAACCCTAAGAACGGATCTAGGTTAAGAAGAGGAGAAAGCTTACCGGGAACGGAGAAGATGCGGGAAGGTGCTGCAATACTCTGGTACGTTCAGGTTGATGCAGCGGCCTGAGGCGAGGCAGAGGTCGATGTCGGTGGCGGAGCTCCAAAGCCGGCGACGTGAGGAAGAAGAAGAAGAAGAGACGAAGGAGAAAGGAAAGAAATGACCCTTCGGTCTTATTTATAAAGGCAACAGAGTTAGGTCAAGCGCGCGGATCCAGGAGCTGCCGTTAAAAGAGGGCGTTATAAATGACAAATTTCATGATGACGTCATGCCGGTTTACAACAACCAGAAATGATGACAACATGGCGGTTTACCAATTACCAGAAGATGTCCAAGATACAAGATTTTGTGAAGGATTGACATGAACCAGTTCAAATCAATCTGGGGCCTAATGTTGGGGATATTGCCACTAGGCGTAAACCGGCCTACCTGGGCCGGGTTAACTTCATAATGGTATAGGCAGGTGAAGGCCCAAGGCCTATAGTCGGTTTAGAATCTGTAGCCGTAAACCGACCTGATGTATAACTTGTATTGTAAGTTAGGAATAGAGAGATACCAACCGGGATACGAATATGAACCGGTTGGGACTCTATGGACCGACGGGCGTCACCCGTGTATATAAGGGGACGACCCGGCGGCGGTTCAAGAGAGAGGACAACAACAACTCGAGTCTAGGCGAAGCTTGTTTGCTCCCTAGCCATCGAGACCACATCAATTCCATCACAACTAGACGTAGGCTTTTACCTTCATTGAAGGGGCCGAACTAGTATAAACCCTTCGTGTCTTTGTGTCCGCTTTAACCCCTTCAAGTAAACTCGTAGCGATGGCTCCACGACTAAGTCCTTTCGCTAGGACATCTGTCGTGACAAATCCACAACAATTACCGTACCACTTTGATGCGGATCTTACTCTAGTTGACCTACGGGGTTCGGTAGTAACTTGATCAGAAGTTTCATGATCGTCATCATTAGCTTCCTCACTAATTGGTGTAGGAATCACTGGAACTTATTTCTATGTTGAACTACTTTCCAATAAGGGAGCAGGTACAATTACCTCATCAAGTTATACTTTCCTCCTACTCACTTCTTTCGAGAGAAACTCTTTTTCTAGAAAGGATCCATTCTTAGCAACGAATATCTTGCCTTCGGAGCTGTGATAGAAGGTGTACCCAACAATCTCCTTTGGGTATCCTATGAAGACACATTTCTCCGATTTGGGTTCGAGCTTATCAGGTTGAAGTTTTTTCGCATAAGCATCGCAGCCCCAAACTTTAAGAAATGACAACTTGGGTTTCTTGCCAAACCACAGTTCATATGGTGTCGTCTCAATGGATTTAGATGGTGCCCTATTTAACATGAATGAAGCCGTCTCTAAAGCATAACCCCAAAATGATAGCGGTAAATCAGTAAGAGACATCTTAGATCACACCATATCTAATAAAGTGCGGTTACGACGTCCGGACACACCATTACGCTGTGGTCCTTTGGGTGGCGTGGGTTGCGAAACTATTCCACATTGTTTCAAATGAAGACCAAACTCGTAACTCAAATATTTACCTCCACGATCAGATTGTAGAAATTTTATTTTCTTGTTATGATGATTTTCCACTTCACTCTGAAATTCTTTGAACTTTTCAAATGTTTCAGACTTATGTTTCATCAAGTAGATATACCCATATCTACTCAAATTATCTATGAAGGATAGAAAATAATGATACCCGCCACGAGCATCAACACTCATCGGACCGCGTAAATCAGTATGTATTATTTTCAGTAAGTCTGTTGCACATTCCATTGTTCCTAGAACGGAGTCTTAGTCATCTTGCCCATGAGGCATGGTTCGTAAGCATCAAGTGATTCATAATCAAGTGATTCCAAAAGCCCATCAGCATGGAGTTTCTTCACGCGCTTTACACCAATATGACCCAACCAGTAGTGCCACAAATAAGTTGCACTATCATTATTAAACTTATACCTTTTGGCTTCAATACTATGACTATGTGTATCACTACTATCGAGATTCAATAAAATAGACCACTCATCGAGGGTGCATGACCATAAAAGATATTACTCATATAAATAGAACAACCATTATTCTTTGATTTAAATGAATAACCGTCTTGCATCAAACAAGATCCAGATATAATGTTCATGCTTAATGCTCGCACCAAATAACAATTATTCAGTCTAAAACTAATCCCGAAGGTAGATGTAGAGGTAGCGTGCCGACGGCGATCACATCGAGTTTGGAACCATTTGCCACGCGCATCGTCACCTCGTCCTTAGCCAATCTTCGCTTAATCCGTAGCCCCTGTTTTGAGTTGCAAATATGTGCAACAGAACCAGTATCAAATACCCAGGCGCTACTACGAGCATTAGTAAGGTAAACATCAATAACATGTATATCAAATATACGTTTCACTTTGCCATCCTTCTTATCCGCCAAATACTTGGGGCACTTCCGCTTCCAGTGACCAGTCCCTTTGCAGTAGAAGCACTCAGTCTCAGTCTTAGGTCCATACTTGGGCTTCTTCACTTGAGCAGCAACTTTCTTGCCATTCTTGTTGAAGTTCCCCTTCTTCCCTTTGCCCTTTTAGCATTGCGAAGAGCTCGGGAATTGTCTTATCCATCCCTTGCATATTATAGTTCATCACGAAGCTTTTGTAGCTTGGTGGCAGTGATTGAAGAACTCTGTCAATGACACTATCATTAGGAAGATTAACTCCCCGTTGAGTCAAGTGGTTGTGGTACCCAGACATTCTGAGTATATGTTCACTGACAGAACTATTCTCCTCCATCTTGCAGCTGTAGAACTTATTGGAGACTTCATATCTCTCAATCCGGGCATTTGCTTGAAATATTAACTTCAACTCCTGGAACATCTCACATGCTCCATGACGTTCAAAACATTGTTGAAGTCTCGGTTCTAAGCCGTAAAGCATGGCACACTGAACTATCGAGTAGTCATCATCTTTGGTCTGCCAGATGTTCTTAACGTCATCAGTAGCATCTGCAACAGGCCTAGCACCTAGCGGAGCTTCCAGGACGTAATTCTTCTATGCAGCAATGAGGATAATCCTCAAGTTACGGATCCAGTCCGTGTAGTTGCTACCATCATCTTTCAATTTAGCTTTCTCTTGGGACGCATTAAAATTCAACGGAACAGTAGCACGGGCCATTTATCTACAACAGCATAGACATGCAAAATACTATTAGGTACTAAGTTCATGATAAATTAAAGTTCAGTTAATCATATTACTTAGGAACTCCCACTTAGATAGACATCCCTCTAATCATCTAAGTGATCATGTGATCCATATCAGCTAAACCATGTCCGATCATCACGTGAGATGGAGTAGTTTTCAATGGTGAACATCACTATGTTGATCATATCTACTATATGATTCACGCTCGACCTTTCGGTCTCACTGTTCCGAGGCCATATCTACATATGCTAGGCTCGTCAAGTTTAACCTGAGTATTCTGCGTGTACAAAACTGGCTTGCACCCGTTGTATGTGAACATAGAGCTTATCACACTCGATCATCATGTGGTGTCTCGGCACGACGAACTGTAGCAACGGTGCATACTCAGGGAGAACACTTGTACATTGAAATTTAGTGAGATACCATATTATAATGATACCGCCGTACTAAGCAAAATAAGATGCATAAAGGATAAACATCACATGCAATCAAAATAAATGATATGATATGTCCATCATCATCTTGTGCCTTTGATCTCCATATCCAAAGCACCGTCATGATCACCATCGTCACCGGCTTCACACCTTGATCTCCATCCAAGCGTCGTTGTCATCTCGCCAACTATTGCTTCCACGACTATCGCTACCGCTTAGTGGTAAAGTAATGCAATTACACGGCGATTGCATTTCATACAATAAAGCGACAACCATATGGCTCCTGCTAGTTGTCGATAACTGTTACAAAACATGATCATCTCATACAACAATTATATATCATCACATCTTGACCATATCACATCACAGCAAGCCCTACAACAACAAGTTAGATGTCCTCTACTTTGTTGTTGCAAGTTTTATGTGGCTGCTACGGGCTTCTAGCAAGAACCGTACTTACCTACGCATCAAAACCACAACGATTTTTCATCAAGTGTGCTATTTTAACCTTCAACAAGGACCGAACATAGTCACACCCGATTCAACTAAAGCTGGAGAAACAGACACCCACTAGCCACCTGTGTGCGAAGCACGTCGGTAGAAACAGTCTCATGAACATGGTCATGTAATGTCGGTCTGGGCCGCTTCATCCAACAATACCGCCGAATCATAGTATGAGGTGCTGGTAAGCAGTATGACTATTATCGCCCACAACTCTTTGTGTTCTACTCGTGCATATAACATCTATGCATAGACCTGGCTCAGATGCCACTTTTGGGTAACATAGTATTTCAAAAATTTCCTACGATCATGCAAGATCTATCTAGGATAAGCATAGAAACGAGCGGGGGAGAGTGTGTCTACGTACCCTCGTAGACCGAAAGCAAAAGCGTTTAGTAACGCAGTTGATGTAGTCGAACGTCTTCACGATCCAATCGATCAAGTACCGAACACATGACACCTCCGCGATCTACACACGTTCAGCTCGGTGACGTCCCTCGAACTCTTGATCCAGTTGAGGCCGAGGGCACTACAAAAAGAATACACTTCCGTGATGATACGTGTTTGTCACAATAGGTCACATTTTCTGTCATGCATGTACATCCATGACAATTTTATGACAGAATCATGGTAGTCATACTTGTGCTGTCGTAGAAGTGTTCCATGACATTACCAAAATTATCATCACGGAAGTGTCCACTTGCATGACGATAAATCACGCGTCATAGAAGTTCTTTCGTCAAGGGTGACCGACACATGGCATCCATCGTAACGGGTCGCCGTTACACTATCGGGTCTGGTTTTGGATCCGATAACCCGTTAACAACCCGGACCAATGAGGATTTTCCACGTGTAAAATTGTCATTGGCTGGAGGAAACACGTGTTGGCTCACCGTTGGGACAGATGTCATCCGTTCATTGGACAGGAGGCGCCTATGATACGTCAACACGTGGCACGGCCCAACATAGGCCCATTCCTGTGAAAAGGCCGGCCCGCTTGACTTGGTCAAAAGGTAACGGGCCGGCCCATGGAAAGCCTGCTAATGGCCTATTCGTATATAGCCTATTTACGGCCCGGTAACTCGCGGCCCGTTACGGCCTATCGGAATTAAGCCTAGTAGCTTCATCTGGGCCATCCAATATGATTCCAGCCCGTTGTAACTTTTGGCCCATGTACGGCCCATGATATCTTTCAGCCCATACGAGGCCAGTTGTAACTCTTTTCCCATTAACGGACCATGGTGAATCTGGCCCGCAATGAACAATGTACCGCTTTATACCCATTAACAACCCATTATTCCATTGGGCCGTTTCCAACCCATGTTATCTTTCGGCCTTCTCAGGACCCATTTATTCTTGGGCTTATTTCTAGCATTCGGTTACTAACGACCCGTTACTGGGCTTTTCCGCTTGTGAGCCAAATTAAGACCGTGGTTACAATTGGCCCGTTTGCGGCCCGTTAATCCTTTGGGCCATTTCGTCACATCATTAAATACGGCCGATTAACGACGACCCGTTATGGTCGGCCCATGAATGGACGGTTTCAAATCTAGCCCGTTTACGTCCCATAATGCGGTCTATTATTGGCCCATGTTTGGCCGATCGATCATACGGCCCGTAGAAGGCCCATTGTTTCTACGGCCCTTAGAAGGCCCATTGTTTCTACAACCCATAGGAGGCCCATGGTAAATACAGTAAATATGTAGCCCATGGTTATTGTGACCTAGTTTTAAAAAATAGGTTATTGCGGCCACTAGCAAGCCGCGGAAAAAGAACTGCACTAACTACAAGCAAACAAATAAACAAGACACCAAGGAAATAAATAAGCAAGAACTTACGCTAGGCTATCACAGCTATTACACATATTACATCCACTGGGCATAAAAGTTCGCCACCAGTGCAAATATAGGGAACAAAGCCGCATATCATATACACTGGTTGTCGAAGTTGGCGACCAGTGCAAATAAACACCGCAACAAAACAAGTCCAGAACTAAAACCACTTCAGAAGATCTCAAGAAACAATATCCTGGGAACCCATAATGATGGCAAGATGCTTAGCAAGCTTATTAACTTTCTCTTGTTTGGCGCTTAAATCCTCCAGCACATGCTGTTGCACCAGAAAGTATGCATCTGAATTCTGCAGGGACTTCCTCGGTCCTTCGGCTTCCTGTCGCATAACATCTGATCGATGTCTTTCAACTTTAAGTTGAGACTCAAGAAGCCGAATTGATTCAGGCAGCAAGTACGAAGAGCTTGTGCAGTAGTAGTAGCCAATAACTTGAACACTACATCAAGACAGGACTTTGGGGTTGTCAAAGTGTCTTCAACATAGTTTTTATCAGCTTTCTTGGAGACCAACAGGGACGTCTCACTATCTTGAACCTTATCTTCATTACTTCCTTTACCATTGCATAATGGGGTACTCTTCTCCAATATTTTATCCGCGTTCTAAAAGAGAAACTAACAAACACATCACATGTTTACCATGTTGTATATGAAACTCATTTTGGTAAACCAATTCAGTAGTAAGGTGGACAGGGTAACAA
Organism: Triticum aestivum; assembly: GCF_018294505.1. NCBI lineage: Eukaryota > Viridiplantae > Streptophyta > Magnoliopsida > Poales > Poaceae > Triticum > Triticum aestivum. The sequence continues at coordinate 411,316,182 of NC_057800.1, forward strand.
CATGAAACAAACATATATCTATGTAGTATGGTCATTGTATTGCCTATATCATTCTAGTTTATGTTGCCAAATCAAGATAGAGATAGTTCGAATCATATCTATTTAATACAAAGCATCATAGACATAGTATAAGTGTGGGAAACTACACAGCAATAACAACACTTGTAATGTGCATGGCATGAGAACGTAATTGTTTATTGAATTGAAACTGAAATCAACATAGAGCAAGTTACAACAGCAAACACGTTAAAGAAACATGTTTAAAACATACCTGTTGCGCCATTGGAGTTTCAATTGCATCCTTCAAATTTGAAATTAGTTGGTATGAGTAAATACAGTGATGCAAGAGCAAAGTAGTATGAACCATAGCTACGGAACCTGACCTGAGAACAATTCTTCTTCTGCTTTAAGCATTGACTTGGGGTTCGGAGTGGTGGTCCTCGTGCTTTGGGCACTGTAGTTGCCTTACTAACTGATCGTGTTTGGGTGCTCTGTGATGGAGACAATGTTGTGTCAACTAGAATTGGGTTACTATCTGCTGGGGTTGGGGTTAGAAGGGGTGTAGCTGGTTCTCTGTCCAACTGGGTAGGGGTACAATCTGCATGAGTCTGGGTTATGTGTGGTGGGGCTGGTTCTTGGGCAAGTACAACCGCGGTTCTATCTGCATCGACAAGTAGCACGATCTTTTCTGAAGACCGTGTTTTACTCCCACAGATACTTCCATCACCCCATCCAATTGAAATGGCTAATGAACAAGAAAAGTAATTCAATGTACAGACATTGTAAGATAGACAGGTGCAATGGACATTAGGGAAGAAAACAGGGCATGAAATAATTCACATTTATGTTGTCTAACCAAATAGAATAGCAGGACATAGTTTCACATATATGATGGCTAATTAAACAGGATAGCATGACACAATTTTACATGTATGATGGCTAACTAAACATGATAGAATGACATACTTCAAAATATGATGACTATGTAAACAGGATGACATGATATAACTATACGATGTGTCTATTAAAGTGGTTGGCATGCCATAAATCACAAACATGCCATCGATGGAAACATGACGGCATGATATAATTCACGGATAGAATGACATAATTCAAAATATGATGACTATGTAAACATGATGAGATGATATAACTATATTATGTCTTAGAAAATGGGTTGGCATGCCATAATTCAGATACATGCTGTCTATGTAAGCATCATGGCATGATATAATTCAAATATATGATTTATATACTAAGCAAGTGAGCAAAGGGCAATCGCATATATGATGTGTCAACTAAGGAGATGGCATTCAATATTGAGTATATGATGTAAAAACTAAGCATTGCAATACAACATATGCATGATATGAGTAATGTAACCCTTCCAAGTTTGAGCATACACCTCAGGGGGATAGTAGGACTGGTCATCTGCCTCCGAATCCTCCTTTGAAGAGCTATCTGTAACCAGCAAGATATCTGCTTCAACAGGTAGCATTATCTGCTCTAAAGACCTTGTTTTCACTCCAGATTTCTCCATCACCAATTCAAATGGCTGATGCATAGTAAGAGCAGTTGAATATACAAACATTGTCGACAAATGCAACGAGAAATACAAAAAAAGGACGACATGATATAATTCACATATATGACGCTTGGCTAAGGTGCATGGCATTGCATAATTCACATATATAATGCCTTACAACAAGATAGCATTGCATAATTCACATGTATGATGTCTTGCAACAAGATGGCATTGCATAATTCACATATATGGAAATTACACACTAAACAAGTGGCATTCACACAAAGCATGTCTAAACTAAGCAAATGACATAGCAATGCAAGATACCATATGCATGATATGAGCAACATAACCCTGCCAAGTTGGAGCATGCACCTCGGGGGGGGGGGGGATAGGACTGGTCATCTGTCTCTGAATCCTCCTCCGAGGAGCTATCCGTAACCAGCAAGACATGCGCTTCGTCAGACAACATTGTCAGCTCTGAAGACCTTGTTTCCACTCCAGATTTTTCCATGACCGTGCCGAATGGCTGATGCATAGGAAGAGTAATTGAATGTACTAAAATTGTTGACAAATTTAACACGTAGTAAAAAAATGATGGCATGATATAATTCACATATAAGATGACTGGCTAACTAGGGTGGCATTGCAAAATTCACATATATGATGCCTGGCTAAATAAGATGGCATTGCATGATTCACATATACGATAAAGAAACTAAACAGATGGCATTCACACAAAGCATGTCTAAACTAAGCAGATGACATATTTGATGTATAAAGTAAGCAATGCTGGGCACCATATGCATGATATTACCAACATCAGCATGCCAAGTTAGAGCGCAGACCTCAGCGGGTAAATAGGAGTGGTGTTCTTCTTCTGAATCCCCCTCAAAACTATTATCTTCCTCTTGATTACAATCCGAAATGGGTGGAGGGGGGGGGGCTTCCTTTGCGCCCACCATGGAGCGATGTCTGCATGAAATTTTATTGCCACACAAGGTTCGTCTCTTTTGCTCTACATGTTCAGTTGCATTGTGTACAATAACTGACATGCATAGGAATAAAACATAGTGAGGTTATGTAAGGAGTGCATGCACAAATCCAGAGTGCTGGTAGCAAACTGTGGATAGACCCAAATCCAATGATAGCAGGCAGATAGTAGCTTTAGTTAAAAAATAGAGATAATGGCTCCTTTAATGTTTGTTTGCACCCAACATGAAACTCAAAGTAGACACCCGAGATTAACCAGATAGTAGAAAGATAGTACTGATTGCTGCCCCAATATGTACCCCACAACCATTTGAAAACTCAAGTTTCAGCATTAGTTTGGACCTGACTCAGAGTCTAATAGGTGAACACGACGATAAAGTAGCATGTCATCATATTAAGTGATGCATAACCTAAGTAGACACGGAAGAGTGTGAACTCTCTTGCGGACCCGTGTAGTCCTCAAGGTCATCTGCTCAGTTGATGATGGTGATGCAGTTGTCGTGGCTGCCGGCGGCAGGGAAGAAGATCTGAGGAGGCGAAAGACAGTCTGGAGAGTGGATCCCTGTTGTGGTGAACCCTTCTGTCGTTGGAGCAGCTGAGCTGGGATGGAACACAACGTAGCAGGAGCAGGACAAACCACACAAGGTTTTCTTTGACACATATCTGTAACAGAAGTAATTGTGTAAGGGCTTGTTTGAATTTGAGGATTCTAACAATGCAGGGATAGGAAATAGATAGGAATAGGATAGGTATGCACGTGCAAAACAAAGAATTTAAAAACATAGGATTTCTACCAATCTGGGTGTTTGGTTCACAAGAATTGGAAGATCACAGGATGCAAATAAGCATGGTGAGATTAAGTCAAACCACAAGAAAATGTACGGTTATAATGCTATTATGCTACTATCTCTTAGTCTTGTGCTTCATGAATAGGAATTTGAAAAGGAGGACAAGTGGAAATTAAAATTCCTATGGTTTTTCTTTCAAGGAGACACTAAAGGAACAAATCCTACAGTTTTCCTTTGCTCCATTCCTTTGAACCAAATGCATGAATAGTAGTACCATAGGAAACATTCCAATTCCTATGTTTTTCCTTCACTTTTCCTTTCAAGCACTGGTGATTCTAGTAGGCAGGCTTGAGCAAGGAAAAGCCCACACTCAAAAAATGTTTTTGTGCTACTTCTACTACTTTGGACCCAGGCCACTTCCCTACTAGATCAACTCCTAGGCCCATCGACAAATGCACAGTTCAAACGCGCAGAGATAAATAATGATGGCATTCAAGAGAGTCCATCACGGATAGCTATGTTGCCTGGTACCTCACTGCTTGACATAGAGTAGGATTAAATAATCGTATTTCACGTTACTACGTGTGCTCAGTGGACAATATATATATAACATGTAGAGTAAAAAAGAGATGCAACAAGTGTACAACCTCTTTGGCGAAGCCATGTCGATCTCAGCGTGATTGGGTTGGTCAGTGAGGATGCTCCGGCTGACTTGGCAGTCGGAGGAGGGGAAGAAGATCTTAGGCGTCTGGAGATGGAGCCCGGGGTACTGCTCCGCTGTGATGGAGGGTTTCATCGTTGGAGCAGCTCCGGTGAGTTGTACGACGCCGATGATGAAGCAGGACAAGAGAGACAACGTTAACCTGAGTGGAATTCTAATAGCATCTCCAATAGATGACGTAAAATACATAACCACAAAGTGCTAGATGTAAAATACATCAGCCGCTCATCTCTGAACTTAACTGTCGAAACTAAATTTAACTGTTGAAACTGAACTTAACTGTCGAAACTGAATTTTGCTGTCGAAACTGAACGCACTAGTAGCAGAAAAGCAGTAGAAGCAGTGCGTGCGAGAGACGGGGCAGCTGGTCGTGTAGCAGTTCATCTTCAACCTCCACCCCCTGAGCCACCAGCCATCACCGGCCAAACCGCCGCCCCTGCCGCCGGCGGTCGGCGGTGCGCTGCCCCGCCCACCCCGAAACCACTCCACACCGTTGGTCCGCCGCCTCCCCGGCCATCCCTCTAGGCCCCCCATGTCGAGCTTTTTCTCTGACGATCCCGACGGCACCGCCCCACCTCCGCCGGCGACTACCGCCCCCACCCTGAACCCTAAGATAGATAGTGAGGTACCTCTTCGGCGAGCCCCCCTCCCCGCTATGGCTGGTTCTTCATTAACTTCGGCGACCCCCCCCCCCCTTGAAAAATGACTGACCCAAAAGTCGATTCAGTCGACTGAAGTGTACCCAAATCGGAACAGCGTCGCAAGCAAGAGCAAGAGCAAGAGCAGCAGTGCGAGCAAGAGCAATAACAAGAGCAGACCAGGTAGGGGACCGAGAGCAAGAGTAGAGCAGCAGCACGAGCGAGAGCTAAAGCAGCAATAGCTCCTACTGATGTGGATGTCGCCGCCGAGGGAGCGACGCCGTGGAGGAAGTGTCCAGCGACGCTGCCGTGGATGGAGCCGCACCATGTCGGCTCGGGACCAAGGGTCGGCAACACCGTGAGATCGAATGAAGAAGGAAATGCGGCGATTAGTGTACAACCTCTTTAGTGGTGCCGATTAGGCCTCAGCTTCATCCGAGGAAACGGTGATGATGATGCTCTTCCGGTGGTGCAGGTGAAGACGGTGGTGTGGGAATGGAGGTGGCACGAAAGACGAGGGGAATGTTGGGGCAGCTCCTTGGAGGTGGAGGATGGGGTGGCTGGATCGGCGGGATGATGAGATCAACGACGGATCCTCATCTGGTACGGTGGATGAGGGACGCCAGGTGTTGCTCTGGACAATGTCGCCGAGGAAGAGGCTCCGGCTAGGCAGCGGTGAGGTGGCAGATGGAGGAGGGTGGGGTTTCATAGATGGAGCGGAGAGGTTATGGCAGCCCAGGATTTCAAATGGCGAAAAGGAGGTGATGGGAGGGGGAACCATGGCTTAGGGACGCGCTTGTCCGAAATGTGGGGTAAGTTACGAAAGTACCCCCACCGATTTGAGCTAGGCGGTTCTTTCGGTCAGGGGTATCACAGGCATTTCGCGTGTCGGGATTTCGCATGAGGTGGGAGTTTTTGAGCGCGTTGTAATTTTGGGATAGCAAGGCGCGGGTTGAGATGGAGGGATTTTTCATAGCACAATGAGACCAAGATATATCTTAAATATTTCGGGGTAACAATGCGCGGGTTGAAGAGGCGGGAGTTTTGCAGCACGGTAGACATAGATGCTAGGTTGAAATTTCAGCATAACAAGGCGTGGCTTGAAATTTCGGGAGAACAAGCTTAACGTGTACCCAAAAAAACAATTCACACCTCATCACTAGAGAGATCCATGTCCCGTTTTACTATATTACTAGAAATGCATTCAAATACAACAACAAAAACTAAAAGAATCGGGACAACAAACATAACGTGTACAGTACAAAAACAATTTGCACTTCCCTCAACAAAAAAAATGTGTGTTGTCTAGCATATGGACTAATTAAATTTGAGTACATTCTCCCTGTTTGAATGGGATTGTACTCGGGTTAGTTATACAACCATCTAAATATTATCTTCACAACACATGACATGAATATAGGAGAAGTAAATTCCTATATAAATACGAACTACATGTACATACGATCTCAAATTCAAATATATGTATCCATTTTATGTTGAATTCAAATCATAGTACATGTATGCTCTATCTAGATGTTCGGAATCTAAACCATGTATGATACTATGTATAATGTGTTTAACACGCACAACACACACACAAACACCATTTAGACTGGTAAGGTACACATGCATTGCACGCATGAGATTTGGCAACCAAATTATGAATAAATACCACATTATAGTTGTAAGCTTTGAGTCATATATGCATGATGTATATGTTCATTTAATTCTTATAGTTCATTTCATTCAAAATCATCTAGTTTTTATAAGAAAGCTGATATATTTTAAGATTCATGGAATTGTGCGTTGTAAAGCATAAAGTAAAAACAAATAATGGCAAATCATGTAGAAAAACATTTGGCAATTCTGATATGGAAGACTCTAGAACAAAGAATAAGTGCTTGTGTTCGGAGGTTTGTGCATTATACTTAAGTTCAACCATGGAGTCTTCTAGATTGTACATGTGGCAAAATCTGGTGGAATCTAGATGATATCCAACGGCCAGTAGTACTCAAATTTGCCATCTCTGCACCATCGGATTGGCTTCATCCAACGAACATCTTTCAAAGTTAAAGTTATCTGCACACTATATAAAAAATATAAAATATAAAATATAGGGGTATAGATATAGATATGTGATGTGAAAGCCAACCATCATCTCCAGTTAGAATAGTGTGTCCATGCACAGATGCAATGTGGCCAAACGATGTCTGCCATCGATATATCAAATTAAAATCAGTCTCACCTTGTTCAATGTGTATACAGTACAACATGCTCGTTTCCAAACCACACCGCACATATCTCAGTTATATTCATGCATGCATGGGCTTCAAACATCATGATCTCTTATTCAAATATTTGAATTCAACTTTACATTGATTATGACCTCGCCTAGTGTTTTACACCCACACAGTCATCTTCTCTTTATAATTGTACTACTAACTTTCTCCTGTGCATGCATGCACGCACACTACCAGTCAGCATTATCCATCGCACACATGCAATCTTTTTCTTCAGGTCGGTCTCCCATGCATGCACACACACACACACAACTCCTCCTCTCCATTATATCGGGCATTCTTTATCTCTCACGTGCATGCGCAATGATCGATGTTCCTCTAAATGGTTTAAGTTGATGAATTGGCCCTCCTCGTAAAGGATTAGCAATTCTTGGCCCCTAGCTCATTTATTTTTATGACTCCGCCACTGCGCGCAACAACGCACGTTCTCGCCCCCTCTCTTTAAATATCGATCTCGCACATGTGCACTCCTTCATAGTCTCCCTCCACTTGGACCCTCGCACCATCTTCTAGCCCCCACCGGATTTTGCCACATGTACAATCTAGCAGACTCCATGGTTGAACTTAAGCATAATGCACAAACCTCAAAACACAAGTGCTTCTCCTTTGTTCTAGAATCTTCCGTATCATAACTGCCCAAACTTTTTTTCTAGTTGAATTGCCATTATTTGTTTTTTACTTTATGCTTTACAATGCACAATTCCCTGAATCATAAAATAGATTAAGGGCTTCTTTGATTCAAAGGATTCTCAAAGGAATTTTGGAGGATTATGATCCTTAGGAATTTTTCCTATCTTGGTTGTTTGATTCGAAGGATTGTAAACCATAGGAATTTTTCCATAGGATTCATTTGCACTAGATTTAATAGGAAACATCCTATCCACTCAAACTTGTTTGAAAGAATCCTGCATTTTTTCTATGCACAATCAAACACTCGCACAATCCTATAAGATTCAAGACGACATTCCACTCTAATCCCATGTTTTTCATATTCCCGCGTTTTGGAAATCATGCGAATCAAATAGGCCCTAACTTTTTTATAAATACTAATTGATTTTGAATGAGTTGAACTATAAGAATTAAACGAACGTCTACATCAGGCATATACGACTCAAAGCTTACATGCTATAGTGTGGTATTTATTCATAATTTGGTTGCCAAATCTGATGCGCGCAATGCACGTGTACCTTACTAGTACTTCGAGTATGTGCAAAACACGTAAATTAGAATTCCAATGTCGAGTATGTGCAAAACACGTAAATTAGAATTCCAATGTCACACTACACAGTGTCTCTCTTATAGTTCATGAAGCCACGTGGCAGATGTGGAGGCATTGTCGCGACCTCCTTGTGTGGATTGATCACAGTGACATGCTGCTGGTTCCAGAAGAATGTACTCGTCCTCTCTGAGGCACACTGGCGGTACATGCACGAAGCGAAGATGTGCACGCACGCCACGCACACACTCATTCCCTCGCACGCACACGCAGGTACACGGGGGGACAATTAATACAACGCATGAAAATTAATACAACGCATGAAAATTAATACAACGCATGAAAATTGAGTGGACGTGAGGGAGGAAGAAAGACATTACTATCCCACTGCGTGCATGCGAGTAGTTATATCATGGGTTGCTACTTCCATTGGTCTCCTTCGTATTTTGTTCCAATTTTTGACCATATTTTTAAGTAATATAATATTTATGCATGTCATAAAAAGTGGCAGAAAAAAGGGGGCCAATAAACCAGGACGCAGGCAGCATGATCAATTTTTGCCAGGGCTACTGTTGGTGGCCTTTGTATTTAAATATGGACGGAGTGGAGTAGTACTATCTTTATCTTAGCCTCGTAGGGCTCTCCCAGCGCCTAGGCTCGTCTCAGTACCTCGCCCACCGGATCCTGCCATGGAGGATCCCGCCATGGATAATCCCTTAGATCCCAAGATCCCGCAGGCTGCCCGACCGCAGCACTGCTGCCTTTGAGAGAAACCCACATGTGTTTTAGAGGGGATCCATTGCTCTGGAATCAAGATCGGTGGTGCCGGAGGACATGCCAGGGCTGCATTTCAGGTGGTGGGCAGCAAGAGCAGATCAGATCGAGGAAGTGTCGCATCGATTGGAGAGAAGTTCCAAGGAGCTGTGTCTGGCGTAGCACAAGGCGGAGGCGCAAGTCGATCTCAGGGGAGAGATGCTGAGGGATGCCAGCATCTGGCAGCGTTGCATTGATTTCGAGCTAGGGCTAATGGCAGAGATCATATTCACGGAGTCGACTACGGAGGAAAGAACGTGCATGCCTGCGCAATGGCATGAGCAGCTGGTGCAACTATGCAAACGGGCGGTAGGAGAAGCCAAATCCCGGGACCAGTTGCGGCGGCGCCGCTGGGCATGCATCGTAGGCGAGGTGAGCTGTCCTCCTTCCCCGCCAGTGATGTAGTGACCTAGTCGGTTGCTGCTGTAGTGAACTTGCAACGCCATGTTGGTTTGCAACCTTGACAATCACTCCATCTATATGTATTGTATTCCTGTGAAAATACTTGCTCGTTTGAAAAAAAGATGGTAATTGATTTATCACTAGTTTTAGAATGCTTGGTTGTGACAATCAACCAAAGCCACAACCAGAAGTCTCCATCGCATAATACTTTACGGTCGGTCGCACCAACAGACGGTCGGTCAGACCCGTGTCTCACCGAAGGGACACGCATCGGCTTGGTCTGACATGTACGACCAATTACATCACTGACTTGGGCGACCGCATTTGAGCAGTACAGTACTCCCTCTATCTTAGTTTACAAGTCTTGCACGTGTACCTAGGTCGTTAATTTGACCAACTTAATAACAGACATACATTACAAAAATCATTACAAACATCAAATATTCAGAGTATTTTTTATGTTAAACAATTTATTTTATATAAGTTACATTGACGACCTAGATACACGTGCAAGCCTTGTAAACTGGAGATGGAGGGAGTACTTGAAATTTATGTTCCACTGAACGGCAGGGTAATGGCTTGCCTGGTGGATAAATGGATTCATGCACAATACTATGGGGGCCCAATTAGATGTCATGTCTACTCGACGCCCAATTAAATGGCTTTCGATGTCATGTCAAGCATCGGGAAAATTACAGGTGATATGAAGCTTTCCATTCTCGCATGATACGGGCTTCCGAGAGCCCTTCGGTCTGAGATCGACCGGTTGTATGGCGTGATTCTAGACCTATGGGTGAATATCCTATCCTAGAGGGCTATTCTGCAAATTTTCAGCAACTTAGCATGCGACCGTTCGATCTCAGATGCAAGGGCTGCCAACAGTCCATATCATGGTCGCGCCTACCACGACCGCTGCCTCGCTCGCGCGGTTGCGCCCTTGGAGATTTAACACGGTACGTTAGGCTATCTGATGTTGGCATGTCATACATAGTCATCACTTAGTCACTCATACAACAAGGTTAGCTATAAGAGTATTTTTTACTTCTCTCTATCTCTTTCTTTATACGTAGTATTTATTGCATTTGCGAAGGAGTGACCTCTTCCAATGAAATGGTAGTCTCAAGTCATTAAAAGCATGCACACCCCACATCTCTTATTGGTTGATGTGTCAAGAAATAAGAAACGATGTATGCATCGTGCCTAAGTGTTTTGGGATTATTTGGTTTTCGTAAGATGACTTGCACACCTAGATGGAGGGCGTAATTAACTTGCCACATCAGACTTTATGCCTATGTGGCAGGCTTAGCACCTGTACGAGCAAGTACAATAGTGGGCTATAAGCCCGCTTACATGACATTTTTGTATATGTGGAGGAAAGAGGCAAGGAAAAAGTGGAGGAGTGGGCTCTCATGCAAGCGCCAGCCTCTACATGGTGGAGCATTGGGAGAGGCACATGTATACCATGGAGGTGGTCAGGAATCAGGGGACTCACGCCGGTCGTAGCGCCACAGTTAAAATGATAAAATGGCAAGTCAAATCATGGGGCCCCACCTATCCAGCAGTAACTCGTTGTCAAATCACACAACCCTACATTTGCAGCAGCCTAGTCCCTCATCTTCTCGCGTCTCTGTCAAACCGACTAGGTGGAACTGCCCCACCCTCGACTTTTAAATAGTATAGTATACTAATTTTGTATCCATGGATTGCGCCATGGAGCAAAGCCTCAAGAAAATGGTGGTACACATGTATGGAGTATACAGCACACCTGTCGCGTTCGTGTCCACCCCAGACGGTCGATCGGTCTGGCACGCCACTCTCTGAATGGAACGCGCGTCATATTGCATTTGCACACACATGTGAGACAACAATCGAGAATCGACCATAGGCACACTCCCCGGCCCCGCAAGTCGGGTGAGTTAATAGAAGAGAGATACGAGCGATAGTACTAGAGAAGTGTTGTATAGACGTTGGTGCCTGGACGATCCCTGCATGACACGGAAGATTAGTTCGTCCATGCATGTGACCAGACTCCAGCAGACATGCCTGGATTGGCTATCATCTACACATCGTGCAGGCTGTGTTGTATAGGGCTGTAGTTCCGACGAGAAATCTAAAAAAAGGTTTCTTGTCATCTCGCAATATTATGTGTCATGTGCTTCAGATCACTGCGAGGGTTAAACAACGACAACTGAGTTCCTCCAAGGCGCTGGTCATTGGGGGACACATGCACGAAGACTACTCGGCTGCCATCTAGGTCAAGCCGACTATGTTAATTAGGACATCTATCGATGGACCCCTTTTCTACAAGTTTATCTTTAATTTGAGCTTTGATCCTCGTCTAGTTTGTCCATCGGGATTCATGTTATCTCCTTTGGGCAGTGAGGTTATGGTTTCTTGTCATGTGGCATTTTTTCGTGTTATATGTTATAATCCAGTGCTTCAGATCAAAATGATGACAACTGCGCCTTCGGGGCACATGCATGAAGACTTCTCGACAGTCATTGACGAGGTCAAGCCGGCTCCGGTAGACAAAAGAAAACTAGTACTCCACTATATAGGCAGGAGCCTCCGTGCTTGCTTGCAGGTGTTGCTCTCTTCACACTGTCTCGTCCTCTCCAGATCTAAAAACGACAATGGTGGCCACTCTCTCTCTCTCTCTGCTCACCTCTGGTCACAAATCCAGCCGGATCCTCTCCGCCGGGGAAGGTGAGAAGGTGCAACGTTCACACGGTTGTCCTCGGTGACGACTCTTACCCACTGTCGGCGCGTCCCAATCAGCGTGCCTTGTCTTTCTCCCCAAGCAATGCTGGCTAGGGAGGGCCTCCGACCCCTTCTTCCTCGCTGCCATAGTGTGGGTAGATCCGGCCTCCCTCCGCTCACCTAGCGACATCCCGGTGACCCTCAGGTATAACTTCCTTCGAAACCGTCCTTGCTCTACTTCCCGAGCTCCTAACACCGCTGCATTTGTATCTTTTACTATTTCCCAGGCCCCCTCGTAGATAGGATCGATCGGCTGTTCGAAAGCCACCTAAATTTTGACTATTAAGAGGGAAAAGTAGTTCATGCACTCAAATCTAGTACTACTTGGTTCAAACAAGGAAGAAAGGGGGTGGGGGTGGGGGAAGATCTATTACCTGAATCTAGGACGTTGTCGAAAGAGAAAATAATGGGGGCGAAAAGTAGCAGAGACTGGCTTTCCAACTAGTCTCTTGGTCTAATAGGGAACTAAAGGGAAACTCAATACAAAATCAATATAAACCCGATCTATTGGTTGAAAAAGGAAAGAAAGTGGGGACTAGGGGACAAGTCAACAGAGTAAGCCCAGCACTAGATTTGCTAGCCTCACATAGTATAAGGTGGCTATACCGAACAAAAATGGGACCAAACCAGATATCCTATTCTGATGTTTGTTACCCCGAGCCACTCTTATGTAATGCCACTGGTAAAATGTAGCAGTCGCACTGTTAAAAGTAAGGACAAGTTAAACCAATGTTGTTTTCAATGTAATGCCTCTAATAATATGAATCAATGGCACTTTTTTCATGTCCTGCTAAATTACCCATTAAGATAAGTTGCTTCTTTTTGTTAGAAATGCAACTGTCCTGGTCCACCTACTCTCCCATGCCCAAATACCGACTCTATAGCAACTGTTAATGTAATATTGCTGGTAAAATTAAGCAATGGAACCATTAAAGTAATGTCGTATTTAACATTTGTCATAGTTAATCCTAATACCCACACTAATATCTAGCAATGCTGCTGCTTTAGAAATTGCTACAGTCCTTGTAGGACTGCCATTCAGATAAGGAACATGCTTCTTTTCATTTGATGTATGTTTCATCACTTGTTTGTCACCCTCCTTTCCACCTTTTTTGTGCAAACAGAGACATACATTTCATGCTTGATCTTAGTTGAACTGCATAAATGATATACAAATTATAGTTGAACATTCCAGTAGCTTCACAACCAACCTTCATGTTGCTCAATTTTATTGCAACTAATGACGAAGAAGCTCTATGGGTTTCGTTTTCTGATGGAAATGGAATCAGGGGATTGAAGCCCTTCTCTTAAAAAATGAAGAAGAAGCTGCTAGCTCATGGGATATTGCTTTATTTTAGGTGAACTACACCAAAAGGTTCCATTAATTGAATCATCTATGTTGGTGACTGGTGTCATCCCTTCTATGATGGCATTGACTGTAGATATGGTTCCCATAACGAGGTATGTGGATTTTTGGTCTGACCGTTTGCCAAAGATCCTGCATGTTGAGTCTGCTCTTGTGCTATTATTTTGGCACTGCCATGATAAAGCAGTGATGTTATTATTTTGCACCTTAACCTAGTGGCACTATTAATTTGAGGCAATGTTTTGGCACCGCTTGTAACACTAATTTTTTATATATCGAACGTGGGGTTTTCCTCCAATTTCATTAAAGAAACCCTACCATAGAGAACCATTATCCGACAACATCTCAGTGTAAACGGGCAGTTATGCAACTACTACTAGACCGGACTGAGTACTAGCAGGAGACAACTTCGCCACATAAACTAGGCAGGTAGGGGGACGCAGCACTAGCTCGACCAAGTTTGGATTACAACCCAAATGCTACCATAGAAACATTAGGGGGGAAGATAGAGCCAGCTTCAGCATCCCAGTTTAAGCACCCCCGGCCTCCATCCTTGCGATGCACGGTACACCTCGTTTGCCACCTGCTCGACCCTAGTGCCACTAATAAAATGAAGTGATAATACAGTTAAAATAGAGCGAGTGTCCTCCCTGTCATTTCATTTCCAATGTAGATAAAGAAAGTGCTTCTCTTTGTTAGTATATGTTTCATCAACTAGACCCATTGTTAATGTTTAAGCGTTTTTGCAAACTGGGGTGCTTAATTTCAGTTGATCTGCACAAAAATAGAGATTGGAATGTCTCAAGGCCCATCCTTGTACTACCGCTGTACACTGATGTTCATCACTGGCAGAAGGTGTATCGGGGAGACTTGGGTCGATTTCCAGTATGAGGCATCGCAGGGCCCATCTCGCCCTCGCTGCATGGCATACTATGATACTATCACAATATTTTCTTCTATTTATTAGTGTATGTTTCATCAACTAGTGCCACTATAATGTAATAAACACTTTTTCATTATCTGTGCAAACAGGGTTATTCAGCTGCATTTTGGTGGAACTACACAAATGTACGGATGGAACCGACATATATGCAGAGTGCGAGGTGCCAAGTAAAAATTACCGACACCAACCCTGCTCCATCTAAGAATTGGCATCCACCACCACCAGTGGGATGTGTGGCGCTCACTGTGGACGGATCTTTCTCGACAGAAAATCCTCTAACCAAATACTAGTAGCTTAGACTTCAAAAAATACTAGTAGCTTATATTGGCAGTTTTCTAGGGAGTACTCTTTTCTCAAAGAAGCACCAATCTATTTTTCTTTATTTGTACATAGTGTCACAACTTTGACCCAAAGGTCCAGAGCTATTTTAGGGTGATTGGCGTAGTACTTGGAGACTTATTGTAAGCATGATTTTTATTAGCTGTCACACTGATTGTAAGCATGAGCAGATGAAAGATTAGGTTAGTGCAAAGCTTACATTAAACCCTACCGACGCCGTTGAAACGAGGCGAGCATCGAGGGAACCATGGAGAACGGCGGGGAAGGGACGTTGCACCATCCGACCTCCTCTTGTGGTGGTAGAACGAATACGCATGTGGCTCCGGCTGGCTCTGCACCCTCACGAACGGCACACCGTACTCGATCGATTCGTTATCCTCTGGGTGCTCGACCTTTGACCTGTATGCCCACCACCTCCGCCTGACATTCACCTCGGACGAATATGTCTGCTCCATCACCCAAAGGAGAAACTCGATGAACTCGAAGGACTGCGACGTGACTGCCGCGAGGAGTACATCGCCGCCCTCATCGCTGTCGTCTCGCTCTTTTGCATACATTTCCACATGGCCCACACCGTCCTTGAAATCTCCCACTCATTGTCAAACCAAGTAAAGATCTCCTTCAACCTAGCTAACTTTGTCTAGTCGCCGCTAGTGATCTTCCTCATTCGCTGACGCATCCTCTCCATAGATGTCCTTTTGAGTGGTCCGGTGCTAGCTTTGGAAGATGGGAGGAGAGACAGTGGTCTTGCAATAGAGAAGAGGGAGAGGCGATCCGGTGGTTTTGGAATGGAGATGATGGAGAGCAGAGGGGTGGTTTTACAATGGAGAAGAGGGGGAGGCGAGACGGTGGTTTTGGAACGCAGATGATGGAGAGGAGAGGTTTCCCTGCCTTTCAGTTGCTGACAGGTGGGCCCCACGCTTGTTGGGACCCATGTGTTAGTGTCTCAATGGCAGTATGGGCTACGGCAGGGGATCCTCGTCCGAGGAGAGAGGAGGTGGTTTTGCAATGGAGAAGAGGGAGAGGCAAGACGGTGGTTTTGGAATGGAGATGATGGAGAGGGGAGGAGGTGGTTTTGCAATGGAGAAGAGGGGGAGGTGAGGCAGTGGTTTTGGAATGGAGATGATGGAGAGGGGACAAGGTGGTTTTGCAATGGAGAACAGGGAGAGGAGCTTAGGGTTGTCAGTATTTGCAGGTTGTGAATTGTGTTTTGTGTTGTGTATTTTGAGAGTACTTTCATATATGAATGTCTTTTGAATTTCAGATTTGCAGTATTGAGCATATGAAGTATTTTATGAATTCTAGAGATCTATTTTTAGCACTTAAAAATGTAGTTTCATAGCAGTATAAAAGTGCAGACAATGTGATTCTCACAGAAGAAACTGCAAGTTTCAGTTTCAGATAAGAAACTGCAAGTTCAGTTTCAGATAAGAAACTGCAACTTTCAGAGGCAGAGCATTTATATTAACACGGCCTTTTCAAGAAGGGTTAATGTAACATCCCAAAATTCTAAATTTTGGAATGTTATATTAAACAGATAGTTATGATTGATTGTTTGATTGATTATGTGAAATTGAGTGAAATTTGAAACTTTTTGAAAGTTAAATGAGAGGGAATAAAAGGACTTTCCCAAACTTTCATTTTGCATTTATGATCTCCGTGAATTCAAATTCTTTTTAAATACAAAACCCTAGAGAGAAGATGACATGACTTCTTCCATTTAAATAAATGAAAATGGTTTTTGAAAATATTAGAATTTCATTTGGAAATATTTTTCCAAGTCAGAAACTTTATGCAACTCAATGATTTTCACGAGACAAGATAAAATGACTTCTTCAAATTATATGAAATATGAGTTGGAAGTTTCAAGGAAACCAAATTTAACACCCCTTTGAAATCATTTTCAATTTGGAGTTATTTTGGTTTTATTCAAATTATTTTTCTCCAAAAATGAAATATATGGAAAATAGGGTAAAATGATTCCCAACATCAGAAAATTGGAGAGAAATAAAATTGAAATAACTTTGGTATTTTTAAAAATGATTTTTATTGGATTTTATTGGAGCTGTAGCACTGTTTGATTTATTTGAATTTTTGTGGATTTCATTTGATGCTAGAAAAATGTTCAGGTTGTAGAAAATCTTTTTCTGAAAATGTTTTAAAAAAACCATTCCCCACCGACTGGGCCGGCCCAGCTCCCAGGCCAGGCCACGGCCCAGCCCGCCGCACCGCCTTCCTCCCCGAGCGGGAGACCGTCCGCCGCATGCCGTCGTCGCCGCGCTGTGCCCAACCTGGCCACCTCCCGCCACCTTACCCCTCCTCGAAGCCACGCCTCCCCCTCTCCCCTATAAAGCCGCACCCCTGGCCCCACTCTCCCCCAACCCATCCCCTCACCGCCAGCGCACGAACTCGCCAAAGTTGCCAACTTAAACGAGATCCGCCGCACCACCCCGCGCTCCATCGCCGCCCTCGCCCGACGCCGCCACCACCTTCGGATCCGCCTCGCCGAGCCGCATCACCCCGTGCCTTCGCCCAAAGCTGCCGACCACCGGAGCCGTCGCCCTGTTCGAAGCCGAGCCGCCATCGCCGTCTTCTTCGTCGCCGGTGACCTCCATCGCCGCGGTAACCGCCGCCTCTCTCTCAACTGTCTGATTCCTCTTCTACGGCTAGGATTAGATCCTTGTGTTTTTTTCGAAACGTTTTTAGCTAAGTAGGGAACGTTCACTAGGTTAGTTGTTTTTAGCGAACTATTCCTTTGTTAGGGTTCCATAGCGAGCGTTCGCTCGTTAGACTTTTGTTTTTATTTTATTTTTTCTGACAGGGACCCGTTTGTGAATAATTTATTTGCAGATTAGTCCCTGATCTTCAATCTATCACACCTTTTTGCTCGTTGGTCCAAATCCAACGAAACCAACGCCCACTTCTTCATTATGATCTCCTCTAACTAGTAAAACAACTTAATCATATTTTTGAAAGCTTTAAAATTTGATTTCAAAAAGATTTGATTTAAATCTTCATTTTATCATAACTTGTGTTTTATAACTCCGATTTAATTGATTCATTTTGCAAATCGAAGCTCTTGACCAAAACTTTCGAATGAGGCCAAATTCACTTAATATTGGTACTGTTAGAAATTTTTTTATGTTGCAAGAGTAAATTGCTTGTTTTTGAAGTTTTCCGAGATCTTTTCTTCGATTCTTCTGCATGATTGCATATGTGTGGTTACTATTGCTTGCTTATGATAGATTGACCGGAGTGTGACGAGTAGAACTATCAGGAGTTATGAGTGTGATTCATCTTCATCAACAGTACAAGGCAAGTTCACACTTTGATCATATCCCTTTCATACCCATTTTTATGCATTAGTTTCAACCCTCAAACATTGCATGAGTAGGATCTTATTAATATGTGGGTATTGGGAAATAGTTAATGAGGTAGAACCTATTATCCTTTATATCAAACCCCTGGGAGTTACTTCTACGTTATGCTTATACTGCTATGCTATGCTCATAGACGTGGATTGGTTTGAGAGAATTCATGAAAGATGTGAGAGATTATTGTTAACTAAGGTTTGACTTAAGGTGGCTACTTTAATATACATCTGGGTGGATTGGTTGGGGCACCCTGGGGATATACCAGTGGACTTGCCCGGATACCCGGGGATATACCAGTGTTGTCTTAGGAGATCCCGGGGTACCCGTGTGATCATCCTATAGTTTGCCACCCAGGCTCAAAGGGATCATAAGATTATTCATGCTAGAAACTTCTGTGTGCAGCCACAAGCTCTTATGGGCTCTAGCATAGTTGAGTAAGTTGCATGACCTCTTCCAGTGGTAGGCTAGCAGATGTAGGGGATGTAGGTTGGTAAGGTCTACCCGGGGTTAGAGTTAATGCTTCTAAAAGACCGTGTCTCGGTCATCCGTTTCTCAAACACCATGTAGTGCGAGCAATCCAACGGAGGAGATCGAGTCTTGTGGGGAAAAGTGCGCAAACCTCTGCAGAGTGTACAAACTAATCATGGTTAGTCGTGTCCCTGGTTATGAACGTCTTGAGTATCTGGTTCTTGAATTATCATGTTGACATCATCACTCTAAATTAATTTGTTGGGTTGTTAATCACTTTTTAATTGGGATTGAGATGGGGACTTACCATTCTCAATGTTTTTCAACTACCATGATAGTTACATAAAATATATTCCTTTGATGTAGGAAAAAATTGGCTTTATGCAAAATATTAAACTTAGAGCTTTCCACCAGCCAAATATGCATGTAGTGATAGCTATTATTCATCATTGTCCTATGGTGTGAATTTGCCAGTACATTCAATGTACTGACCCTTTGTGGCTGCAATGTCTCATGTTGCAGGATTCTTACGACGAGTAAGTGATACGTTAGGGTTACGATTTCTACACTCAACTTTGTTGTTGGTGTTGATGGGAATCCACAACCTTGTTGTTACTTCCACTATTTGGATTGAGGTAATATTATTTACATTACTTTATACATGTTATTTACCTCTGTTGTAAATCACCGAGTACAGTGTGTGTCAGCATACCGATCCAGGGATGACACTTAAGCACAGAGACTTGACCGTCTGAGGTCGGGTCGCTACAATATGGTACAGAGCACATGTTGATTGTAGGACGTGACCCCTAGAAACTGGAAGCCCATAGGAAAGATTTTCTCTACAAACTTCATTTTCAAAAGATCTTTTACCTCCCTTCTCTTCTAAGATTATTCAAATATTCCTTTTAGTTAGACTATGCCCCTTTCCCCTTTTGACCACACGAAGATTCGACTGAGGAGACCAGTCCAAGAAGTACAAGATATCGGACAACTAAGACCACGTCATAATGAAGAGGATTTTACTTTGCATTATAATAAAGGAAACTACAACGGTTGGAGACTCCGAAGACTAGGAGAATTTGAAGGCTCTGAAGAATTCCCAGATTTGTATGACCTAGGAAGATTACCCATATGGAACTTGGCAGACTATTGAAGCCATCAATACCCGAGATCAAGGTGTGTCGGAGAAAGACCAGAACATGGAGAGTTAAAAAAACTCAAAGTTTTTGTCAAGAAAACCCTAATGGAGGAGATATAAACTATGGAAGATAGCTCATGGCGATGACAAGGGCAGAAACACGGTTATCCATGATGTCATCGCCACTGATACTATGGTCACCGTGCTGAGTTAAACATACATTTCTTCGGAATGATTGGATGGTAGAAGGCTGATGGAGCATCTGTCAGCAAAGGATGCATATTTAACCTTAGCCGGTGTATCACCAGGATCTGGAGTATTATATCAAGAATTTTAAGATGGACCTTCAGGAAGATTTATTTGACAAGGAAGCATTTCGTGAAAAACTCAGGACCTAGAAGCAGAAAGTAGCCAAGCTGGTGGAGCAAAACCTCAAGACACCGGAGATTCGTCAGGAACTGAAGGACAGTAGGACCATGGTTGATGCCAAGAATGTTGAAACCCAAAAGTTTGGAACGCAGCTCCAGAATATTGAAGGGCGTCATGAGAGACTTTGCGTCAATAGAGATGATCTCGCAAAAGAACTTGAGAAGGACAAGCACGATCGGAAGAAGCCATCGGAGACATGAACAAGACTTGAAGAGTTTGGCGACTTTGAAGATTTATTGACCTTTAGAACACCAAACCCCTATTATATACCTACGTTATATGTAACATTTGTGAGTTGTCATTTGTTTGATGTTTTTCCGACAGCCACAAAATAAAATTTGTCTTTTCAAAACTATTCTTTGCATTGTGTGTATCTCTCTATCTCTCTCCTCTCACCCCAAAACCCATGGACCCAATAGAGGATGAAGGGAGATGAGCTTATATTTTCTGGACCGATAAGTCAATTGGAGACAGACCTATGGATTCATAGCATGGAAGATCTGTAACGCCCTCGATGTGGCTATATCTCCCACGTGTTGAAGCACGACTTAGAGGCATAACCGCATTGAAAGCAATGTCGCAAGTGAGGTAATCTTCGCAAAAAATTCATGTAATACAATAAGGGAAAAGATACATAGTTGGCTTACAATCGCCACTTCACACAAATACATGCATAAAGCATTACATCAACCAAATACAATCAGGGCCCGACTACGGAGCCAAAATAAAAGAAGACTGCCCCAAAAGCGACAAGGTCCCCGATCGACCCGACTGGGCTCCACTACTGATCAACTAGAACGAAACAAGACAAAGGACAAGATCTTCATCGAGCTCCTCCTTGAGCTGGGTTGCGTCATCTGCACGGTAACCTCGGCACCTGCAAGCTGGTTTTGGAAGTATCTGTGAGTCACAGGGACTCAGCAATCTCACACCCTCGCGATCAAGACTATTTAAGCTTATGGGTAAGGTAAAAGGTATGATGTGGAGCTGCAGCAAGCGACTAGCATATATGGAGGCTAACATATGCAAATGAGAGCGAGAAGAGAAAGCAAAGCACGGTCGATAAAAGTATGAGCAAGAAGTGATCCTAGAACAACCTACGTCAAGCATAACTCCAACACCGTGTTCACTTCCCGGACTCCGCCGAGAAGAGACCATCACGGTTACACACGCGGTTGATGTATTTTAATTAAGGTCAACTTCAGGTTTTCTACAACCGGACGTTAACAAATTCCCATCTGCCCATAACCGCGGGCACAACTTTCAAAAGTTCAAATCCCTGCAGGGGTGTCCCAACTTAGCCCATCACAAGCTCTCACGGTCAACGAAGGATATTCCTTCTAGCGGGAAGACCCGATCAGGCTCGAAATCCCGGTTACAAGACATCCTCGACAATGGTAAAACAAGTCCAGCAAGACCGCCCGATGCACCGACATCCTGATAGGAGCTGCACATATCTCGTTCTCAGGGCAACACCGGATGAACACTACGTACAGCTAAAACCAGCCCTCAAGTTTCCCCGAGGTGGCGCCGCAAGTGGCTCTAGTTTGGACCAACACTTAGACAAGCACTAGCCCAGGGGGGTTAAAATAAAGATGACCCTCGGTATGCGCGACTCCCAAGGGAAAAAAGGCTAGGTGGCGAATGGTAAAACCAAGGTTGGGCCTTGCTGGAGGAGTTTTATTCAAAGCGAACTGTCAAGGGGTTCCCATTATAACCCAACCGCGTAAGGAACGCAAAATCCGGGAACATAACACCAATATGACGGAAACTAGGGCGGCAAGAGTGGAACAAAACACCAGGCATAAGGCCGAGCCTTCCACCCTTTACCAAGTATATAGATGCATTAATTAAATAAGATATATTGTGATATCCCAACAAGTAAACATGTTCCAACAAGGAACAACAACTCCATGTTCCAACAAGGAACAAACTTCAATCTTCACCTGCAACTAACAACGCTATAAGAGGGGCTGAGCAAAGCGGTAACATAGCCAAATAACGGTTTGCAAGGACAAGGTGGGTTAGAGGCTTGGTTCAACAATATGGGAGGCATGATAAGCAAGTGGTAGGCATCGCAGCATAGGCATAGCAAAAGAGCGAGCATCTAAGCAAGCAAAGATAGAAGTGATTTCGAGGGTATGGTCATCTTGCCTAAGATCCCGCAAGGAAGAAGAACGAGTCCATGAAGAGGACAAACGGGCGTAGTCGAACGGGTCCTCCCAAACGCGACGTTATCGGAACCAACCCGAAGAAGCAACACCGGAAAGAAGCAAACCACATGGTAAACAACCACCACATGAAGATGGCACGATGCACAAACAAGTATGATGCATGTCCGGTTTAATGAGGCATGGCATGGCAAAGTGCACAAGCAATTCTACAAATTAAGTGGAGCTCAATATGCAACGAGTTGCATATTGACGAAAACACCACATGGCTTATTTAGTTCTCTCTCGTTTAAGTACCCAACAAGATTAAATGTTGTTAGCATGGCAAGAGGTGAAGCATGAAGAAACTATCTAATCTAGGCAAGTTTAAATGAGGCCGGAACAACAAAACAACAAGTCCGGAAACTCCTCATGTGCATAATAATGAATTAGGTACTGTTTTTCCCTAAACACAATTTTAGGGTTGTTAAACATGCAAAGTAAGTGAACCATGTTAAACTATGCATTTTTCTACCCCATATACATATAAAGTTTATTAAATTCTGAGTTACGGTTATTTAGTTATGAAATAAAACATTTTAACATGACATAGGAGCAAATTTAAGCAAACAACATTTTAAGCATCTTAAACATGGACGAAAGTTGGATATTATTAAACTAGACAAAATTCTAGACATTTTACATATAAAGTTTGTTTTAGTCCGATGCACGGTTATTAAGTTATTATATGCATGAAGTTGAGGGACCTTTCTGTAAAACAGGTAAACTCAGGAAAAAGGAAAATCGTGGATCTGAAAAAAAAACATGAATGGGCCAGATCAGAGGCCCGCCCAACAGTGGAAGGAAAAAAAGGAGGGGCACTGGATCTGCTGCCCACCATGGGCTTCGGCCCAGCTGGAAGCAGAGGAGGCCGGCGATAGCATTGCTGGGACCCGGGCCGTGAGCTGGGATGGATGAAGCTGGGGCGGTGCTGGGCCTTGGCGCCTGTCCATGCTGGCGGGATCGAATGAGGTGGAGGGGCGTGGTCAACGAAGCAGGGGACTTGGCGAGCGAAGCGCTCGTCCTCCTCCCGGAACAGAAGCAGGGGAGGCCCAGGCTTCATGGCTGGAGAACGGCAGCGCGGACGGGAACTTGGGGCGCCGACAGCGCCAAGAATGGCGAAGGTGGGTGGATCCGGTCGGATCCAGCGGAGGACGTGGGTGGAGGCGGGCGGAGAGTTGAGGCCATGGTGGCGGCGTCCTAGTACAGAGAGAGGGATGTGAGAGGGAGCAGCAGGGTGAGATGGAGGGTAGGGGCGCCGCGACCTGGTAGGGATCGCTGGGTCTCGATGTGGGAGGTGGTTCAGTTCAGGGCAACAGTGGATGGATCCAGCTAACGGAGGGAAAACTCCATGCCTCGGGCGCCATGGACGAGCTCCCTGCATCCTTCCTGTTAAACCAAGACAGAGAGAGGGCTAGAGAGATTAGGGAGAGTGAGGAATAAAAGAGAGAGGGGAGGAAGAAGGAGAGTGGAACAGCCCGGGTTCATGCTGGTGCTCACCGGCGGCGAGGTTCGCTTGCGGTGGCGGGATCGTGAGGTCCGGCGGGGATGGACGAACAGGAGGCACGGGACCTCGGTCCAGATCGAGGCAGGGAGGATGATTTGGAGGAGACTGGCTGGTGGATCGGGAGGAGGCTGCGGGATTGGAGGAGGTGGACGAGGGGATCAGGGAGGATCCCGATGTGGATTCGGTGGAGTGTGGCGGCGGCTGAGGGGGGACAAAAGACCTAGATTTTAGGGTTGCTGCCTAGGGATTGGTCTATATATATAGCACTGGATTTAGTTAGGGGCTAATCCATACCTCCGATCGTAATCGGACGCTCGGGAAAAATAGGCTAGGGAGCCCAAATAAGAAAACGGAGACGTTTTGTAGATGTTTGGGGATGATCCGGACACAACAGTGGCGACAATCTGGGTCGGGTTCGGGACATCTTTCGGACGCGTGCGCGAGCAGGGCCGCAGGCTGACAAGAGAGGTTAGGTTGGGTCTGGCGGATTGTGAAGAGCGGGTTGGTCTGAGAGAAGAGGGGAGAGATGCAGCCCGGCACGGTCTCCGGAGACCGAAAACGTCCGACGATAGACCGACTATACTGCCGCTATAGTTATCCGTTGGGGCATCTAACAAACTCCGAATGCGATGAAACTTGACAGGCGGTCTATCTACACTATAACAACACCGCATGCCAACTTTCAACCCATTCCGAGAACATTTTCCGGCCACATATAAAATAATATTTTGGACGTGCCGCAGGCGCGTGCAAGTGTGTCTGGGCTCAGAACAGACAACGGATGGAACGAGGAGACCGGGATGGATGCAAGTTTTGAAAAACATGATGATGCAATGCACATGATGACATGGCAACATGCAACACGCAAGCAAATGACATGGCAACAACAGCGAATAACTGGAAGACACCCGGCACATCGGTCTCGGGCGTTACAACACTCCACCACTACGAAAGGATCTCGTCCCGAGATCTAGAATGGCACCGGAGGGAAACGGAAGAGAAGGAGAAGAGGTAAAACTAAGTTGCTCCTTTGACAAACGAGTGAAACCAAAGAACCTTGAAAAGGTTAAGCCATTTCGAGAAAAGAGTACAACGGAGATAAATGAAGTTGAAGGCACTCCGTTAGCAAAAGAGGAACAAGGAACATTACGAGAACCTTGTAGGTTGAAAGACAAAAGAAAAGGATTGCAATGGACAATAAGTACATGCAAACACTCCGGTAGAACGAGATGCACAAGGAACGATAAGGATCAATTATGACAACACTCCGGTTAAAACAAGATAGAGAAGGAATAAGAATGATGTAATTTGGATGGCACTCCGACTGTAAATGGAAGGAATCGAACATGATCTTGACAAGATGAGGATCCTTGATGAAATCAACAACACACTGCATCCGGAACTATTGAAAGAATGGTGTAGCGACCAGACCTCAAACGGTCTGATCTCTGTGCTCCGGTGTCATCCCTGGATCAGTAATGCTGACACCACATAGTACTCGGAGGATTTATAGCAGAGTAGCAATCAAACACTTATTACATCGAGTGTCTCAAAAGAGAACTTATTACAATAAATATGGCTTAAGGCCATCTAGTGACGATAACAGCAGAAGACTTGGAAGATAAGTGAGACCATCAACTCCAACGGCATCACTGAGTATAGAACCACAACCTAAAACTCCTTAATCGTCGTCTGAAAAGTCTGCAACATTAACGTTGCAGCCCGAAAACGGGTCAGCACATGGAATATGCTGGCAAGGTAACACATAGAGAGTAATGGAATGCAACACCTATACTATATGCATATTTGGCTGGTGGAAAGCTCTATGGTTACTGTTTTTGCGTAAAGCCAATTTTTCCCTACTTCAAAGGAATAAAATTAATTACTATCATGGTGGTTGTTAAACATTGAGAATAGTTGACAGCATTCTCAATCCCAATTAAGTAACATCATTAAAACCCATCAAAATTAATTTAGAGTAACATGTTGAGATTCACATGAAAATCCAGGTACTAGATACTCAAGATGTCCATAACCGAGGACACGGCTAACCATGATTAGTTTGTTACACTCTGCAGAGGTTTGCGCACTTTTTCCCACAAGACTCGATCGCCTCCGTTTGGTTTCTCGCACTACAGGGTGTTTGAGAAGACGGATGACCGAGACACAGTCTTTCAGAAGCGCTAGCACCTTACGATCGGGTAGACCGTACCACCTACATCCCCTACATCTGCTAGTCTACCACTGTAAGAGTTCACACAACTTAGTCAACTATGCCAGAGCCCATAATGGCTTGTGGCTGCACACGGAAGTTTCTAGTATGAATAATCTCATGATCCCTTTGAGCCTGGGTGGCGGTCCAATGAAAAACAGGCAAGTCCTGGTAACCCCAGGTGCCTCAATCCACCCAGATGTGTGTTAGGTTGCCACCTTAGATAAACCCTTAATTATCAATCTCACATCTGTCATGGATATCACTCACCCAATCCACGTCTACTAGCATAGCATGGCATAATAAGAAAATGTAGAAGTAACTCCCAAAGGTTTGATAATAAACAGGTAATAGGTACTACCTCATCTACTTCCCATCCCACAATTTAATTAGATCCTAGTCATGCAATGTGTGAGGATTGATCTAATGCAATAAAACTGGGTTGTAGAAAAGGTATGATCAAAGTGTTACTTGCCTTGCTGATGATCCGCGAAACCTAGAGATTCGAAGTAACAAGCAGCGCACTCCGGGTATTTTATCGCAGACAAACAACAAGCATACAATAAATACCCATCTAATGCACAGGTAAAACTCAAATAGAAGATCTAATCAGAAAGTTCAACTTAAGAACTCCGGTTGGCAAAAAGAATCAAATCGAACGAAGCAAAAGAAATCAAACGGTGAAAGAAAACAACTTCGTTCTAGTAATCTGGATCTAGGGCAAATTTTACAGTAGCAAAAACATGTTTAAGTTGATTATTCGGAAAGAGGGTTTCGAGATGAAACTCCAGGCGCTTGAATCTCCTGATTCTGATAAACGAGCGAAAAGTTATACTAAAACGAAAATCGGATCAGAAATCACGATCAGAAAATAACCGCGGAAAATCCGACGAAAAAGCAAAAACGACGAACAGATTTTTTTTTTAAATCCGCTCAGAAGAAAAATAAAAAGAAATACTAAACGGACTCCAAAAATCACGAAATAAATTTTTTCGGGTTCGTAAAATCAAGCCTGATAAAGTGAACATTTATCTGGGCCCAAACTACAACTTTGAAAAACGCGCATTTTTCCTAATTTCAAATAAAAATACCGAAAAACTCCGAAATAAATCTTATTTGATTTTTTTATTAAATCCTCAATATTTCTATATTTTGAGAAAGTCATTTTATTCCCTCTCTCATATTTTTGTAATAGAAATAATTGACGATAAAATAAATAAAATCAAATGATCCTGTTTACATAATTTGAGAAAACTCAAATATGTAAATAACGAAATCCCCGACTCTCTCCGTGGGTCCTTGAGTTGCGTAGGATTTTCTAGGATCAAAACCAAAAGCAAAATAAAATATGATATGCATGATGACCTAATGTATAACATTCCAAATTGAAAATTGGGATGTTACAAACCTACTCCCCTTAAGATGAATCTCGCCCTCGAGATTCGGGTTGGCTAGAAAATAGGTGAGGGTGGTCCTTGAGCAAATCTTCCTCTTGCTCCCAGGTGGCTTCATCCTCCGTGTGGTGGCTCCACTGAACTTTGCAAAACTTGATAACCTTGCTGCGAGTGACTCGGCTGGCAAACTCAAGAATCTTGACTGGTTTCTCCTCATAGGTCAAATTGTTATTCAACTGAATTGCTTCTAATGGCACTGTGTCTCTCGAAGGTATGTCAGCCATCTCCGCGTGACACTTTTTCAACTGAGAAACGTGGAACACATCATGAACTCCTGTCAATCCTTCTGGCAATTCCAACTTGTAGGCCATTTCTCCCATACGCTCCAAAACTCGATATGGCCCTACAAATCGTGGCGCTAACTCCAAAGCGCTTAATCCCTCGAAGTGGGGATACTCGAAGATAAGCTCTGTCTCCAACTTCGTAAACTGTCTCTTTGCGTTTAGAATCTGCGTAGCTCTTCTGCCTGGACTGGGCTACCTTGAGCCTATCGCGAATCAACTTCACTTTCTGTTCAGACTCCTTAATCAGATCTGGTCCAAACAACTGGCGGTCTCCAACTTCGTCCCATGACAACGGTGTCCTGCACCTCCTTCCGTACAAAGCTTCGAAAGGTGCCATCTTCAAACTGGTCTGATAGCTATTATTGTAAGAAAACTCTGCATATGGCAAATTATCATCCCAACTAGATCCATAATCTAGCGCACAAGCTCTCAGCATATCCTCCAAAATCTGATTGACTCTCTCGGTATGTTCATCTGTCTGCGGATGAAAAGCTGTACTGAATTCTAGCCTAGTACCCAAAGTCTCATGCAACTGCTTCCAGAACTTTGAGGTAAACTGGGTTCCTCTATCTGATACGATGCTCCTCGGAACTCCATGCAAACATACGATCCTGGTCATGTATATCTTTGCCAACTTAGCACTAGTGTAAGTGGTCTTTACTGGGATGAAATGTGCTACCTTCGTTAATCGATCAACTACGACCCAAATCGAGTCATAGCCTGAACGAGTCCTTGGTAATCCCGTGATAAAATCCATGCCTAACTTATCCCACTTCCATTCGGGTATCGGCAATGGTTGCAACAATCCTGCTGCCTTCTGATGCTCTGCCTTTACTCTCTGTCACAAACTGCTACATACTCCGCAATATCCTTCTTCATTCAGGTCCACCAGAAAATATCCTTCAAATCCAAATACATCTTGGTATTTCCTAGGTGAATCGAATACGGTGAATCATGGGCCTCTTGCAGAATCAACTTCCTAATCTCCAGGTTATTGGGCACGTAAACACGGTCTTCAATCCATAGGGTGTCGTGCTCATCCTCATGAAATCCTTTAGCTTTTCCTTGGCTCATTTTCTCCTTTATAGCGGCAATCTCTTTGTCAGCTTTCTGAGCTTCCCTGATCCTATCCATCAAAGTTGACTGAATCTCTAGTGCTGCTACATAGCCTCTCGGAACTATTTCCAAACATAGTTCACGAAGATTATCTGCTAACTCCTTGGGTATTACTCCCGTCATTAACCTATTGACATGGCTCTTGCGGCTTAATGCATCAACTACTACATTAGCCTTCCCGGGATGATAATGCAATTTCATATCATAATCTTTGATAAGCTCCAACCATCTCCTTTGTCTGAGATACAACTCCTTCTGTGTGAAAATGTACTTCAAACTCTTATGATCCGTGTACACCTCACAATGATTTCCAATGAGAAAATGTCTCCATGTTTTCAATGCATGCACTACGGCTGCTAACTCCAAATCATGCGTAGCATAATTCAATTCGTGGGGCTTCAGTTGTCTTGAGGCATACGAAACAACTCTCCCTTCCTGCATAAGCACTGCTCCAAGTCCTCGACGTGAAGCGTCACAATACACCTCATAATCCTTGGTTTGATCTGGCAAAATCAACACTGGTGAGGTAACCAAGCGTTTCTTCAACTCCTGGAAACTAGCCTCACACTCCTCAGTCCATTTGAACTTAGTATACTTCTTCAGCAACTCCGTCATAGGCTTTGCAATCCTTGAGAAATTCTCAATAAACCTCTGGTAGTATCCTGCGAGTCCAAGAAAACTCCGGATCTCTCCAACTGTTGTTGGGGCTTCCCACTTGGTCACGGTTTCAACTTTAGCGGGATCTACCGCTATACCTTCTCCAGATAT
The DNA here is from genome assembly GCF_018294505.1 of Triticum aestivum. Taxonomy (NCBI): domain Eukaryota; kingdom Viridiplantae; phylum Streptophyta; class Magnoliopsida; order Poales; family Poaceae; genus Triticum; species Triticum aestivum. The sequence continues at coordinate 411,345,949 of NC_057800.1, forward strand.
AACGTGCCCGAGGAATCCTACTTCCTTCAACCAAAACTCACATTTGCTAAACTTGGCGTATAGTTGGTGTTCTCTGAGCTTTCCAAGTACCAAACGCAAATGCTCCTTATGCTCCTCTTCATTCTTCGAATAAACCAGGATATCATCAATGAAAACCACGACGAACTTATCCAAAAACTCCATAAACACTTTGTTCATCATGTTCATAAAATAGGCAGGTGCGTTAGTCAGTCCAAATGACATAACGGTATACTCATACAGTCCATATCTGGTGGTAAAAGCTGTCTTCGGAATATCCTGTTCTCAAATCTTCAACTGGTGGTATCTTGATCGCAAATCGACCTTGGAAAACACTTTGGCTCCTTGCAATCGATCAAACAGATCATTGATCATTGGTAGTGGGTACTTGTTCTTGATTGTTACTTCGTTCAATCCTCGATAGTCAACAACCATCCTTAACGATCCATCCTTCTTCTCCACTAGAAGTACTGGTGATCCCCAAGGCGAAGAACTTGGGCGAATATATCCTTTATCCAGTAACTCCTTAATCTGCTTCTTAATTTCCACCAAATCTTTTGCTGGCATCCTATATGGTCTCTTCGATATTGGCCCAGTGCCTGGCAAAAGCTCAATCAAAAACTCAATGTCTCTATCCGGTGGCATGCCTGGCAACTCTTTGGGAAATACATCAGGAAAATCCTTTACCACTGGTACTTCCTCCTGCACAACTCCTAATAAGGAATTTACTTGTGTCCTGTTTGGCGCATGCCGAGATACATACTTGCTCCTTATTCCTTCTGGCGTTGTAAGCAAAATTGTCTTACTGGCGCAATCGATGTTTCCTCCATACATCGACAGCCAATCCATACCAAGAATCACATCCAGACCTTGAGATTCCAAAATAATTAAATCCGTTGGGAAAACATGCCTTCCTATACTTAATGGCACTTGAAAACATCCTTGACTGGCCATGTACTCCGCTCCTGGTGAGCTTACTAGCATAGGTGTTTTAAGAATCCTAGTGGGCAAGCTATACTCTTCCACAAATCCCCTTGATATGTATGAATGCGATGCTCCAGTATCAAAAAGGACGAGTGCAGTAAATGACTTAACCAAAAACTTACCTATTACTGCATCGGGCTGAGCTTCAACCTCCTCCACGCTAACGTGGTTCATTTGTCCCCTGCTGAAGGGGTTCGGCTTCTTCCCAGAACTTCCATTGCCATTTTGGCCTTCAGGACAGTCATTTGCATAATGTCCTGGCTTCGAACACTTATAGCAAGTGACGTGGCTCAAGTCCTTCTTGGCTGTGGTTGATGGGGTGTTGCGGTTCTGGCCATTGCTTCCTCCATTCCCATTACCATTCTTGGTGCCATTGTGATTGTGCGAGCTACCTACTCCATGGGTATGCTGAAAATGTCCTCCTGGTCTAGGGGTAAAACGAGGCTTCTGCTGAGCTCCTGAATTATACTTTCCTTGTCCATACTTCCTCTTGCTGTTCTCAATTTGCTGCTGCTTCCCTTCAATCATAAGAGCACGATCTACCAACTCCTGGTAGTTGTTGAAGGTGGCTACCATCAACTGCATACTCAACTCATCATTCAGTCCTTCCAGGAATTTCTCCTGCTTAGCTGCATCTGTAGCAACGTCATCTGAGGCATAACGTGCTAGCTTACTAAACTCCTCCACATACTGGCCAACTGTCCGTCCTCCTTGGCGCAAGTTACGAAACTCACGCTTCTTCATGGCCATTGCTCCTGCTGAAACATGGGCAGTACGAAAAGCCTGCTAAAACTGGTCCCATGTGACAGTGTCGACTGGAAAGGTGGCTGTGAAATTCTCCCACCAAGATGCTGCGGGTCCTTCTAACTTATGTGCGGCAAACTTCACCTTCTCCGCATCTGTGCATCCTGCTGTGGTCAACTCCCTAGCTATCTTGCGGAGCCAATCATCTACTACTATCGGCTCGGTGCTATTGGAAAACACCGGCGGATTCAGCCTAAGAAAACGGACTAAGTGGTCAACAGGTGGTGGTGGTGGTGGTGGGTTGTTGTTGTTGTTCCCCTGATTCTGATTCTGAACTAGCAACTGCATCAAGGTGTTCTACTGTTGGATCAACTAGGTGAGCTCCGGCGGAAAGGTAAATCCGGGGTCACGTCTCGGAGGCATCTGAGGGTTTTTAGAAAAGATGAGATATAAGAATAGAGGGGGTCTAAAGGGAAAACACTACCCATATGCACATGAGGCAAAAGCACACAATTCACTTCGATCAATCAAACAAGGACATATAATCGATCTAGCTATCGCAAAAGTGCTCGGACTACTATTTTTACATGGTGGACTACTACTATTGATGAGGTGGTCTACTAGAAATATTCTACGGCTGTAGACTCCATGATATCTGCTCCTGCTTCATCAACATAGTCATCATCGCTACTATCTTGTTCTGAGTCGGTGCCGCCGATGATGATGTAGTCTTCTGGGCTAATCTCATTGGGTTCTTCGTCTTCATCTACTGGAGTCGGGCCTCCCATAAATATTCCAATCTTCTTGATTAGATCATCATTCTTCTCCACCAATACTTCAATTTCTTCTTCATAACCATCGCGTGTAGCCTTGGGTTCTTCCTCTAGTTCCTTGATTATAGTCTTAGCCTTCTTCCGATCTTATCATGTCGGCGCACATCTGATTCTCCTGTCGTCAAATGTGATGGTGTAACTCCTGAATAAAAGCTGCAATTGATCTATCCTTCCTGGTGCTAATCATCTCCCAGTGTTCATCTCGGCGCCCACAAATCTGGTAGACAGTATCCTTGAGATCCTTGCGGTAGACTTCTCCAATGCGTCCCATGGCGATGTGAGCTGCCATACTCTTTCCTAGACTCCAAGTTGGTGCATCAAAAAGAAAACTCTATGGGCTCAGTGACTGGCATGAACGTCCTTCCTGGAACTTGAACTTATATCATCCAGCGCTCTTCTTCAGGTAAGGTGGCATTGTAGGTTCCCGTGAAGCTTGATATTCCTATGTTCGGGTATCTAGTGACTTCCTTCAAGTGGCGTCCAAAGGGTGTATCTTCATCCGGTTGGGTGAACTTGTTCCTTGCATCCGCCATCCTAAAGAGTAGAAAAGATGAGAAGTCAGAAGAGAAGAGAGTGATCTAGTGATCTAGGTCTTTAGCTTAGTGGTCGTGTCCTACAGTCAGCGTGTGCTCTGATACCATCTCTGTAGCGACCAGACCTCAAACGGTCTGATCTCTGTGCTCCGGTGTCATCCCTGGATCAGTAATGCGGACATCACACAGTACTCGAAGGATTTATAGCAGAGTAGCAATCACACACTTATTACATCGAGTGTCTCAAAAGAGAACTTATTACAATAAATATGGCTTAAGGCCATCTAGTGACGATAACAGCGGAAGACTTGGAAGATAAGTGAGTCCATCAACTCCAACGGCATCACTGAGTATAGAACCACGACCTAAAACTCCTTAATCGTCGTCTGAAAAGTCTACAACATTAACATTGCAGCCTGAAAACGGGTCAGCACATGGAATATGCTGGCAAGGTAACACATAGAGAGTAATGGAATGCAACAGCTATACTATATGCATATTTGGCTGGTGGAAAGCTCTATGGTTACTGTTTTTGCGTAAAGCCAATTTTTCCCTACTTCAAAGGAATAAAATTAATTACTATCATGGTGGTTGTTAAACATTGAGAATGGTTGACAGCATTCTCAATCCCAATTAAGTAACATCATTAAAACCCATCAAAATTAATTTAGAGTAACATGTTGAGATTCACATGAAAATCCAGGTACTAGATACTCAAGATGTCCATAACCAAGGACACGGCTAACCATGATTAGTTTGTTACACTCTGCAGAGGTTTGCGCACTTTTCCCCACAAGACTCGATCGCCTCCGTTTGGTTTCTCGCACTACAGGGTGTTTGAGAAGACGGATGACCGAGACACAATCTTTCAGAAGCGCTAGCACCTTACGATCGGGTAGACCGTACCACCTACATCCCCTACATCTGCTAGTCTACCACTATAAGAGTTCGCACAACTTAGTCAACTATGCCAGAGCCCATAATGGCTTGTGGCTGCACACGGAAGTTTCTAGTATGAATAATCTCATGATCCCTTTGAGCCTGGCGGCGGTCCAATGAAAAATAGGCAAGTCCTGGTAACCCCAGGTGCCTCAATCCACCCAGATGTGTGTTAGGTTGCCACCTTAGATAAACCCTTAATTATCAATCTCACATCTGTCATGGATATCACTCACACAATCCACGTCTACTAGCATAGCATGGCATAATAAGCAAATGTAGAAGTAACTCCCAAAGGTTTGATAATAAATAGGTAATAGGTACTACCTCATCTACTTCCCATCCCACAATTTAATTAGATTCTAGTCATGCAATGTGTGAGGATTGATCTAATGCAATAAAACTGGGTTGTAGAAAAGGTATGATCAAAGTGTTACTTGCCTTGCTGATGATCTGCGAAACCTAGAGATTCGAAGTAACAAGCGGCGCACTCCGGGTATTCTATCGCAGACAAACAACAAGCATACAATAAATACCCATCTAATGCACAGGTAAAACTCAAATAGAAGATCTAACCAGAAAGTTCAACATAAGAACTCCGGTTGGCAAAAAGAATCAAATCGAACGAAGCAAAAGAAATCAAACAGCGAAAGAAAACAACTTCGTTCTAGTAATCTGGATCTAGGGCAAATTTTACAGTAGCAAAAACATGTTTAAGTTGATTATTCGGAAAGAGGGTTTCGAGATGAAACTCCAGGAGCTTGAATCGCCTGATTCCGATAAACGAGCGAAAAGTTATACTAAAACGAAAATCGGATCAGAAATCGCGATCAGAAAATAACCGCGGAAAATCCGACGAAAAAGCAAAAACGACGAACAGATTTTTTTTTAAATCCGCTCGGAAGAAAAATAAAAAGAAATACTAAACGGACTCCAAAAATCACGAAATAAATTTTTTCGGGTTCCTAAAATCAAGCACGATAAAATGAACATTTATCTGGGCCCAAACTACAACTTTGAAAAACGCGCATTTTTCCTAAATTCAAATAAAAATACCGAAAAACTCTGAAATAAATCTTATTTGATTTTTTATTAAATCCTCAATATTTCTATATTTTGAGAAAGTCATTTTATTCCCTCTCTCATATTTTTGTAATAGAAATAATTGACGATAAAATAAATAAACTCAAATGATCCTGTTTACATAATTTGAGAAAACTCAAATATGTAAATAACGAAATCCCCAACTCTCTCCGTGGGTCCTTGAGTTGCGTAGGATTTTCTAGGATTAAAACCAAAAGCAAAATAAAATATGATATGCATGATGACCTAATGTATAACATTCCAAATTAAAGATTGGGATGTTATAAATGGCACCATGGGTAAGAACGATTTCAGACAGCACTCCGGTTGAGAATGAAGGTAAAACTTGATAAGATGAGAGAGCTCGAATGAAAACGCGACACTCCGGTTGAATGGATAAGCAAAAGGAAAGAACATGATCTTTGACAACAAAAGGGGTGATGGGTCGAAGAGTGCAACATCACAATGCCTTCGGAAGAAATGAAATAATGGAATGAAATGAACGAAGGGAAACAAGATCTTGAGATAGCACGCTTACAATAAATGCTAGAACAGAGTTGTTGGAAAACCAACAACGAAAATAATAATCTTGATATGGTCTTATGGAATACATCTCAAATTATGAGGTGACAACCTACCACTCACGGGAAGAAGAATTGGATTGATATGAACAAGGAGACGAGAAAGTTATTTCACTGGGAGGGTAAAAGAAGAACTTGGGTCATTTATGAGCACCATAAACAAGACACAAGATAACTCCAACAAAGAGGGTGATGGATTTAATATACGTCATTCTTAACAACAAGTGAATCATGAAGCATGACTCAAAATATCAAGAATGACATAATACCACCTCCAATGATACGGAAGGAAGAATTGCACTCCGGATTGCAAGATGAAGAATTCTTGAGCTCCTAATCTCAATGAAAAACCTCGAGAAGGAATTAAATCTTTGATGAACCATCATGTAGAACCTCCATGAAGAGCTCCGGTAAACAAAGGAATGAAAAGAAAGAGAAATTGAAAACACAAGGTGAACCCTTGCAATGATTTAGATGGATCTCCGGGATAATTAGAGCTTGGAACTCCGGGAAAGAAAAGATGAAACAAGTGAAACCGAGAATTTGATGAGCCTCCGGAATAAGGAGTTTAACACTTGGATGAACAAGAATAAGGATTATGTTATGCATATCCTTCACCAATTTAAATTGATGACAAACAACGGATTTGACATACTACTTATTCACGTAGAAAAGATTAAGAGGGATATAGCGCAAACTTAAGAAGGTCTTCAATGAACCACCGGTAGGAATCGAAACAACGAATGAATTTATATGATAACCAAGGAAAAGAACTCTTGAACGAACCACCGTAAGAATTGAAAATGATCAAAGGAAGATATCGAAGCACCGGGAAGAATTAACAAATGAACGAACATACATTAGAGAGTTAAGATACATGAGAACAAAGAGATCGTGAACTGATAAGAGGATATTTGAAAGAAGCACCGGTAGGTTTTGGAGAGCGAGAGCTGAAAGCTGAAAGGAATAAAATTTGAAAAGATGGCCTTCGGAGGAAGGAAATGGAAAAACAACTCATGAAATGCTCTAGATGGGTGGAAAGAATTTTCATAATCGAAAAAAATTATGAGAGGATGACATGAAGCTAGAGCCATGAATCTTTGAAGAGAATGGAGCAAGATTGAGAGAAAATTCTTCTTCGGTCTTCAAAATCTGAGAATTATGATGAGAAACACCACCGTGAATTGTTGAGATACTCTGAGATGATAAATAGAAAGGTTGAACCAACGATGAAAAGATTTTGACAGATCTTGGAGAAGACATATGACTGATGATAAATCATTCTTACGTCAAACTTCGAAAAGAATTTGAGAATACCTCCGAGAAAATAAGAAGAGTCAGGTAAGATCCTGGGAAAAGACCTGTGGGTTAGGGCCAACTCAAAAGAAACACCGTTGAAATGATTTAAAAAAAATAGATTGCGCCAATTTTAATTGAATGGCTTGAATGATATAACATCATCGAAATAGCTTGAATGAAAGAAGAGTGGAAACACGAATCTTCGATATATCTTCAGCACTCCGGAACAAATGAATAACGAAAAGTTAATGATTTAGAGGTGCACCATCAAGAGAAGGTATTAGAAACGATAAAAGGATATAATCGACAAATCTTGATTTGAATCCACCGGAGATGAAAAGAATAAAGAATGGTGAACTTGTGGAGCATCTTCATGAGAATCACCAGATAAGAACATTGACGGAAAATAATGGAAAGACTTCACCGCAATAAAAGGCTACTTGAATAAGAAATCTGGGTCCTTGAAGAAAAACAACGGGAGGGAGGGTGGGAAAAACAAAGACAATTTGGAATGGATGAAACGAATACCGTTGAGAAACTTAGAATTGATCTTGCGGATGTTGAAATGATCGGATCCACTTGAAGAGAAGCACACCGGTTGAACAAGATTGGCATAACAATCTCGATTATCAAGGAGGATTAGTATTCGCATAGGAGTATGAGAACACCACTTAGGAAAGGTATGGAATCAACATTTGACTTCGAAGCAACTCGAATACCACAACTCAAAACAAAAAACAAAAGATTGGCTTACAGAATAAGCCGGAACAAACATATGATAGAAATTTCGTCCGAAGTTTTCGTGGTGGCGCCTACACGGGCTCGATCGTACAGCACCATCATGTACAAGGCAGTGCACATGACATACGAAGCGTCCCCGAGTCGGCATAGCCAAGGACTCTTTAAGACACAACGAGACCATTGTAAAACCAACCGTGGATAGGCGGACCACTAGAAGTCGAACCCCAATTTCATATCATACATTTGTCGGAAAGATATCCTAAGAGCTACTTGAATTCCCACTTATAAACTCCCGAAATTTTCCGGTTATGCAATCAGGTGTTGCGGATACAGGGGAAGCATAATATCTCACCCAAAACTAGCAATTCCTACATCCAGCTGTATCCATCCTTCAACACATAACCAAGAAACCTTCGGAAATCGTCTACCTCAACCTTCGAAAAGCATCTGTTATACGAGTTATGGCAATACTCCCGAACTCCCGCCCCAGTACTGGGTGGCATCGAGGTTATCTCACCAACAACTGCATAAAAGAGATTTTTGATGTTGGCGAAACTAAACTCAGGTATTCCAGAACTGCAACGATAAAATTGTGACGACAACACCTCGGAGCTCAACTCCCCGGGACACTGCCACAATCCCTAAATGTCAGGAGGCACCAAGAACAATGTTCTAGTCACAAAACCATCGGAATGATTCCAAGATACCCGCGTGATCCTAAATTTTTTTTAGTGAAATTTGAGAAGAGAAGAGTCAAAACTCTACGTCAGGATGCCTTACCAGAGCGATGAAGGGACCGGGGAGTAAAAATAATTCCTAAACTCTCCGATATATAATTCCTAAATGACTCAAAACATTTTTTTCTAGACTCAACAACGGCAGCTAATTCGATCAAGCAGTGGGGGCTCCTAAGGTCGGGGAAGGCTCTGATACCAACTTGTAATGCCCTCGATGCGGCTATATCTCCCATGTGTCGAAGCACGACTTAGAGGCATAACCGCATTGAAAGCAATGTCGCAAGTGAGGTAATCTTCGCAAACAACCCATGTAATACAATAAGGGAAAAGATACATAGTTGGCTTATAATCGCCACTTCACACAAATACATGTATAAAGCATTACATCAACCAAATACAATCAGGGCCCGACTACGGAGCCAAAATAAAAGAATACTACCCCAAAAGCGACAAGGTCCCCGATCGACCCGACTGGGCTCCACTACTGATCAACTAGAATGAAACAAGACAAAGGACAAGATCTTCATCGAGCTCCTCCTTGAGCTAGGTAGCGTCATCTGCACGGTAAGCTCGGCACCTGCAAGCTGGTTTTGGAAGTATCTGTGAGTCACGGGGACTCAGCAATCTCACACCCTCGCGATCAAGACTATTTAAGCTTATGGGTAAGGTAAAAGGTATGAGGTGGAGCTGCAGCAAGTGACTAGCATATATGGAGGCTAACATACGCAAATGAGAGCGAGAAGAGAAGGCAAAGCACGGTCGATAAAAGTATGATCAAGAAGTGATCCTAGAACAACCTACGTCAAGCATAACTCCAACACCGTGTTCACTTCCCGGACTCCACCGAGAAGAAACCATCACGGTTACACACGCGGTTGATGTATTTTAATTAAGGTCAACTTCAGGTTTTCTACAACCGGACGTTAACAAATTCCCATCTGCCCATAACCGCGGGCACGGCTTTCAAAAGTTCAAATCCCTGCAGGTGTGTCCCAACTTAGCCCATCACAAGCTCTCACAGTCAACGAAGGATATTCCTTCTAGCGGCAAGACCCGACCAGGCTCGGAATCCCGGTTACAAGACATCCTCGACAATGGTAAAACAAGTCCAGCAAGACTGCCCGATGCGCCGACATCCTGATAGGAGCTGCACATATCTCGTTCTCAGGGCAACACCGGATGAACACTACGTACAGCTAAAACCATCCCTCAAGTTTCCCCGAGGTGGCGCCGCAAGTGGCTCTAGTTTGGACCAACACTTAGACAAGCACTGGCCTAGGGGGCTTAAAATAAAGATGACCCTCAGGATGCGCGACTCCCAAGGGAAAAAAGGCTAGGTGGCGAATGGTAAAACTAAGGTTGGGCCTTGCTGGAGGAGTTTTATTCAAAGCAAACTGTCAAGGGGTTCCCATTATAACCCAACCGCGTAAGGAACACAAAATCCGGGAACATAACACCGATATGACGGAAACTAGGGCGGCAAGAGTGGAAAAAAACACCAGGCATAAGGCCGAGCCTTCCACCCTTTACCAAGTATATAGATGCATTAATTAAATAAGATATATTGTGATATCCCAACAAGTAAACATGTTCCAACAAGGAACAACAACTCCATGTTCCAACAAGGAACAAACTTCAATCTTCACCTGCAACTAACAACGCTATAAGAGGGGCTGAGCAAAGCGGTAACATAGCCAAATAACGGTTTGCTAGGACAAGGTGGGTTAGAGGCTTGGTTCAACAATATGGGAGGCATGATAAGCAAGTGGTAGGCATCGCATCATAGGCATAGCAAAAGAGCGAGCAACTAAGCAAGCAAAGATAGAAGTGATTTCGAGGGTATGGTCATCTTGCCTGAGATCCCGCAAGGAAGAAGAACGAGTCCATGAAGAAGACAAACGGGCGTAGTCGAACGGGTCCTCACAAACGCGACATTATCGGAACCAACCTGAAGAAGCAACACCGGAAAGAAGCAAACCACATGGTAAACAACCACCACATGAACATGGCACGATGCACAAACAAGTATGATGCATGTCCGGTTTAATGAGGCATGGCATGGCAAAGTGCACAAGCAATTCTACAAATTAACTGGAGCACAATATGCAACGAGTTGCATATTGATGAAAACACCACATGACTTATTTAGTTCTCTCTCGTTTAAGTACCCAACAAGATTAAATGTTGTTAGCGTGGCAAGAGGTGAAGCAGGAAGAAACTATCTAATCTACGCAAGTTTAAATGAGGCCGGAACAACAAAACAACAAGTCCGGAAACTCCTCATGTGCATAATAATGAATTAGGTACTGTTTTGCCCTAAACACAATTTTAGGGTTGTTAAACATGCAAAGTAAGTGAACCATGTTAAACTATGCATTTTTCTACCCCATATACATATAAAGTTTATTAAATTCCAAGTTACGGTTATTTAGTTATGAAATAAAACATTTTAACATGGCATCGGAGCAAATTAAACAAACACCATTTTAAGCATCTTAAACATGGATGAAAGTTGGATATTATTAAACTAGACAAAATTCTAGACATTTTACATATAAAGTTTGTTTTAGTCCGATGCACGGTTATTAAGTTATTATATGCATGAAGTTGAGGGACCTTTCTGTAAAACAAGTAGACTCAGGAAAACGGAAAATTGTGGATCTGGAAAAAAACATGAATGGGCCAGATCAGAGGCCCGCCCAACAGTGGAAGGAAAAAAAGGAGGGGCACTGGATCTGCTGCCCACCATGGGCTTCGGCCCAGCTGGAAGCAGAGGAGGCCGGCGATAGCATTGCTGGGACCCGGGCCGTGAGCTGGGATGGATGAAGCTGGGGCGGTGCTGGGCCTTGGCGCCTGTCCATGCTGGCGGGATCGAATGAGGTGGAGGGGCGTGGTCAACGAAGCAGGGGACTTGGCGAGCGAAGCGCTCGTCCTCCTCCCGGAACAGAAGCAGGGGAGGCCCAGGCTTCATGGCCGGAGAACGGCAGCGCGGACGGGAACTTGGGGCGCCGACAGCGCCAAGAATGGCGAAGGTGGGAGGATCTGGTCGGATCCAGCGGAGGACGTGGGTGGAGGCGGGCGGAGAGTTGAGGCCATGGTGGCGGCGTCCTAGTACAGAGAGAGGGATGTGAGAGGGAGCAGCAGGGTGAGATGGAGGGTAGGGGCGCCGCGAACTGGTAGGGATCACCGGGTCTCGATGTGGGAGGCGGGTTCAGTTCAGGGCAGCGGTGGATGGATCCAGCTAACGGAGCGAAAACTCCATGCCTCGGGCGCCATGGACGAGCTCCCTGAATCCTTCCTGTTAAACCAAGACAGAGAGAGGGCTGGAGAGATTAGGGAGAGCGAGGAATAAAAGAGAGAGGGGAGGAAGAAGGAGAGTAGAACAGCCCGGGTTCATGCTGGTGCTCACCGGTGGCGAGGTTCGCTTGCAGTGGCGGGATCGCGAGGTCCGGCGGGGATGGACGAACAGGAGGCACGGGACCTCGGTCCAGATCAAGGCGGGGAGGATGATTTGGAGGAGACTGGCTGGTGGATCGGGAGGAGGCTGTGGGATTGGAGGAGGTGGACGAGGGGATCAAGGAGGATCCCGATGTGGATTCGGTGGAGTGTGGCGGCGGCTGAGGGGGGACAAAAGACCTAGATTTTAGGGTTGCTGCCCAGGGATTGGTCTATATATATAGCACTGGATTTAGTTAGGGGCTAATCCGTCCCTCCGATCGTAATCGGACGCTCGGGAAAAATAGGCTAGGGAGCCCAAATAAGAAAACGGAGACGTTTTGTAGATGTTTGGGGATGATCCGGACACAACGGTGGCGACAATCCGGGTTAGGTTCGGGACAACTTTCGGACGCGCGCGCTGTCGGATTTCGGGTTCCGACAGACCCTTGAGGTTCGAACACTGGGGTGCGCGCAGAGATTTCGCTTCCTACCTACCTGCACCCCTCCGCCTCGCTAAGATCTAAACTATGGAAAGAACAACACAAGGGACACGAGGTTTATACTGGTTCGGGCCACCGTTGTGGTGTAATACCCTACTCCAGTGTGTGGTGTGGTGGATTGCCTCTTTTGATGATGATGAACAATACAAGGAAGAACAGCCACGCGAGGGTCTGTTCTTGGCTGGGGGGATGAACTGCTGGGTGGAGTTCAGTCACCCTTCTCTCTCTCTCTCTGATCGAACCCCTCTCTAAAGAACCTCCTCTCCAGAAACCCCCTCTCCAGAACCCCCTCTCTAGAACCCCCTTTCTCTGTGGGTGGCTGGTCCTATTTATAGAGGCCCTGGTCCTCTTCCCAAATATCGAGCGGGAAGGGAGCCAACAATGGCGGGCTAATTTGAAGGGGGACAGCTAGTACTAGCTACCCTGACAAAAGTAGTCTTCGCCTGCGCAAAGCTCTGGTGGTGACGCCGCCTTGGGCTCCACGATGACCTCCGTCTTGCAGTCCTTCTGGTCTTGGTCTTGTTGCACCGAAATGGCAACCTTTGCCTGATGCCTCGGTACTCCACGGCTGCGCTTGCCCCCTTTGCACCAAAGAGGAAAGGAGGACACTGCGCGGGCTGGCACCCGCCCGGCGCCCTTGGTCGTCATGGCTTGCATCACGGGCACCTCGTGAGGTACCCCGCCTTGATCTCTCCGCCTCCTCGTGAGCCAGCCTGATGAGGCCGTGCCTGAGGAAGCTCCGCGTTGTCCGCCCCGCGAGGCTTGGCCCCTCACGAGGGTCTTGGGTTTGTGTTGGTGAAGATGGGTAGCGCTGGGCCCCCCTTTGAGCCACGCCGCAGGTAGGCAAGTCTGGGGACCCCCGTTCCCAAAACACCGACAGTAGCCCCCGGGCCCAAGGCACGCCCGGACTTGGCCGTGCAGGGAGGCGGAAGGGCAAGAGCGAAGCGCCGTGGGCCCTAATAGCCTGCGGCCTTGGGCGTCGCGTGGCGGTTGATTGGACGTGGGCGCCTTAGCAACCGCGCGAGTTGATAAAGGAGCAGCATCCACCTAGGCTTTGCTTCCTGCTTTCCCCGGTTGCTGCTTAGATCCCCTTTCTTGCGCCTCTCCTTCCTTCCTCCAAAATTTCCAGATCTACTCCGACCGTGTGACCTAGGAAGCCATGGCGCCTCGTCAGCCCCCGGCCGTAGCTTGGTACTCGTCTGCCCTCGACTCGCCGAATGTGTCGGAGGCGAGCCTTGCCCGGTTGCACCGGATAGCGACGGTGCGGGGCATCAACGGGGCGAAGGTGTTCAAAGCCGGCTCCGCCACCCCTGAGGGTCAAGGGAGCACCTTCTATCCATTCTTCGTAAGTGCCATTGCTGCTGGCCTGGTGCCTCCCTTCTCTGAGTTCTTCTTCTCTGTCCTCCACCATTATAAGCTACAGGCTCTGCATCTCCACCCCAACTCCGTCCTTCTCCTGGCAATCTTCGCCTATTACTGCGAGGCTCACGTAGGGGTGCAGCCCTCAGTGGCCTTGCTGCGCCATTACTTCTACCTCCGGACCTCTCGCGGTACTGCTTCCGCGTGCGCGAGCTTCGTCGCGTACGGTGGCGCCATTGCCATTTCGAACCCCGGGAAAAGGATTGAGGCTTTAGGAGCAAGTGGGTCTTGGTGGATGCTGGGCGCATCCACCCTCGGCTGATCTTGCCCATGGAGCAGCCCACGAGCTCCAGCGATTGGGGTCGAGCGGAGCTCACGGACCCCCGCGCGAAACTGGTGTTGGAGAAGATGGACGCGGATCTAAGGCCGGCCGACATGGCGGCGGCGAAGCTGACTAGCGCGTCGCTGCTAAGGGAATTCCTAAAGCACCAGCTGGCTCCGCTTCGGCAGTACTCACTTCCAATGTGGAGGCCCCGTCCGAGCCCCGCGGCCTTGGCCGACGGAGACCTGGCTGCGGTTCTCCAATCTCTGGTCGGGGGCAATGTGGCAAGGTTGGTGGGCGCTCCTATGCCCTTGTTCCTCCGCGACGACTGGGAGCAGGTAGTGGAGTCCATGCCCGTCTTCAACGGGGATGGGCCCGTGCCCATGGAAACTCCCGAGGAACTGGTGGACGTGCCCTCCGACGACTCCAGCAAAGAGGAGGAAGGAGGGGAGCGGGAAAAAGGGCCTGACTCCGAGGCGACTGATGGATAGTCGAGGGCTCCCCTCCCCCGGTGCAGGTCCCGCGTTCTCCGCCTCTCTCCGAGCGATGATGACGAGGATGACGACGAAGATGACGACGAGGATAATGACAAGCAGGACGGTGGGAGCTCGCCCCCGATCCTGAAGAAAGACAGGACCGGGCTGATCTCCCGTGGGTCTGCCCCGGCCTTGAGGCGGACCGCAGATGCTCCTTCCGCCTCCAAGCTTCCCGAGGTTAACCCTTCCAGCCGGCTTTCAGGCTTCAAATTTGGCCGGAGTCCGCTTGAGCACACTGGCGACGATCCGTAAGCATTCGATTCTTGTCTTTATTTCTTGCTCTGCTTCTAAGGCTTGACGTCCGCATCTCTTGGATAGGCTGGGGCCCGCAGCAAAGAAGCCGAAGGGAGCTCCTGAGGTTCCATCCGTGGTAGCGCCTCTGCCCGCGAAGGAGGGTGACCGCGATGCACAGGCTTCTCCTGCTCGGTCGTCCTCGCGAGGCCTGGCTGAGCCGGCTAGGGTGAGCTCAGCCCCCACGGCCCAAGTGGCTCCCGAGGTGCTCTTGCCTGCCACCGCCAGTACAGCTGTCGGGGCGCGGCAGACTCCGCCTCAGGATGCTGTGGCCGCGCTGCCGCCTTCTCCTCCTACTCCATCGGCTGCTGTCTCTCCGACTCCTTCTGTCGTTCTGGATCGTGCTATTGCTGAGCTGGACCGACTGCGGCAGGATCTTCTTGGTGCCGACCCCAGCTTGGTGGCCGGGCGCTTGGAGCTGGCTTTAGGATGGGTTCGCTCCGACGCTTCAATTCGGGCGGCGCTGGTCCAGGCCTCGACGGCTTGCGACGAGGAGAAGCAGGCCGTCCTTGAGGCGAAGGCTGCTCGTGACGCAGCCCTGGGGGAGGTGGTCGATGTCCGTGGACGTTGCAAGGCGCTGGAGGACGAACTGCAAGACTTGCGGGACCATCTCGTGAACGAGGTCCGCCTTCGCCAAGAGCAGGAAGAAGGCGTGAAGGCTCGTGAGGCGGCCGTCAAGGAGAGGGAGGTCAAGCTCAGGAAACGCCGCGACCGCCTGGGCGCGCTGGAGCAGGAGTTGGGGGCAAGGAAGGCCAAGCTGGACGACGAGGCCCTAGTTCTTGCCGAGGACCGCGTGGCCTTCACGGAGATGGAGGCGAATGCTCGCTCCTCGCCGAGGATGCTTTACGTCAGCGGCCTGGAGAGCCCGCTGGCTGGCGCCGAGGATGGCCCCGCCAAGCTGCTTCCCTTCCTGGTTCGCACTCTTGAAGATGTTGCCCTTGGCCTTGGCCCCACGGCCGAGGCTGAGGCGCGTGTCCTGTCTTCTGTAGCACTGACGCGGGTCCTCGCCCACATCTACCTTCGCGATCCTGGCGTCGACCTCGACAGTCTGCTGGAGCCAGTAAGCGGCGAGCGTGCCGCTGCCGCTGCCGAGGCCGTGAAGGATCGCGCGGAGGCTCTGCTGGGGAAGTTCCGGGCCTTCAGCACCAAGCCAAAGCAAGGCGCTGCCGACCCCATTGCTCCATGAGGCGAACCCACTCAGCGCTGCTCCACCGCCGACAAGTGACTCCGTCGTGGCTCCTGTTCTGCCTTTAGTTCCTGCACATGTATCATGCCTCGGGGAGGCGTTTAAACTTGCGTTTGGCATTGAGATAACAGTGTGGACTGTAATATTTGCTTTTGAATTCCTTGAAATTTTCGCTTTTCCTTCCTGCTTGCTTACGTTCTACGCCGGCAGAGCCCGGCCCCGCGCATGCCTCACCCAGCGTTGGTCCCGACCGGAAACCAGGACGGGGCCAAGGAGTGAGGGGCCACGTGAAAAGTTAGGCTCCTGAGTCACGATGCTCAGGAGTCCCCCTTGGCGCACGAACAGCAAGTAGGGAGGTGTGATGCGGGTGGATCTACCGTTCTACGTCTGCAGAGCCCGGCCGCGCGCATGCCTCACCCAGCGTTGGTCCCGACCGGAAACCAGGACGGGGCCACGGAGTGAGGGGCTACGTGACCAGTTAGGCTCCTGAGTTGCGATGCTCAGGAGTCCCCCTTGACGCTCAAACGGCCTTCGTACCTTGGCTCCGCTCGGGGAGAGACGCGCGACGAACCAGGCCCGGGGGGACCTAACTGGGTGGCGTGCGTCTGGGTGTGACCCAGGTGCAGCCCCCGTGCCCAGCCCCCTCGCGCGGCACTCCCGAGGGGAGGCATTACGATGAGGCTAGACACTGAGCTCTGGGCTCCCTGAGGTTGATGCGGCCCGGGGGCCACCCTCAGTTGTTTATCACCAGCGCGGAGCATAGCGCTTCCGTATGTGTACGGGCAAAGCCGCTCCTCGGCAGTGTCGTCAGCCAGCATGGAGCATGGTGCTTCCACTGGTACGTGGGAGGGGGCCCCCCTCCGGGAGGAGCCCCCGGGGCGTGTACAGCCCCACCCTGACACGTGGCTGGCACGGTAGGGCCTGGCGAGGTGTATCTGGGCACCCGTGAGCCAGCGCGGGACTCGCGGGGCCCTACCTCTAGGCGGGTTGCGCCTGGCACTAGGCCTTATCTCGTGATGTGTCCCTGCAAATTTGGTTAGATGTCGGCACTCTACGTCCTCGGGTCCCGGCCCTCGAGCTGGTCTTAGCCGTCGCTGGTATGCCAGGTCGTGATGCCATGGACAAGGCCAGAGGGTGAGGGTTGGAGAGCCAGTAAGAGCCCTGAGTTGCGATGCTCAGGTACCCCCCCCTTTAACGTGCAAGTGGTCGGCATGGAGAAGAAGAGGTGCCGTGGACCGGCATCAAATAATCAAGCATGGTGGGTCTAACGCATAACCGGAAATAAATGCAAATGGGATACATGCCGCTGGGCCTGGCCCGAGCGGCCTAGGGATCATGCAGCCCGAGGGGCACCCCCAACAAGGTAAGCTAACAACATGAAATAAAAAAGGGATACACGCCGCAGGGACTGACCCACGCGGCCTGGGAATCATGCAGCCCTGGGGGGGCGCTCCCAGCCGGAAATGAAACTCGAAAGATGTCACCTGATGACGTTGCGGACGAAGTAGCGTTTGTGTAGCAGACTCGGTGTGCTGCGGGAGCCGATCCTCACGAGCCCCAGTCCCAGGGGCCTCGGTAAGCTCCGGAGGCGCTGGCGGCTCCTCGCGGACCATCTCCATCCCCGCCAAGGCTGCGGAACGTCTGGCCTCTCGTGCCTCCGTGATGCCCCTCATGAGGCGCTGGTACGTGGCAGCCGCGTTCGGCAAGCCGTAAGGCATGCGAACGTAGCTGTGGGGTGGGCCTCCGCAGCGCACCACTCGCGAGGGCCAGAGGCGCTCCAGAGAGGCGACTCGGTTGAGCCCTGGTATGTCGATGCAGACGCGCAGCCCACCATCCTCGCCTGGATGGGGAGCCACTGCTGGTAGGCGGCGGCTACCTTTCATGACTCTTGACTCCTGTAGCTCCTGAATGGCCTTGCTGATGAACTCCTGAGGGTCTGGATCTCCTTGCCTTGCTCCTTCTTGAGGGAAACGTGCTTCAAAACACGCCTCCATGTGGTGCCCAAGCGCCTCCCTCGTAACCCTAGCTAGGTCGGTGGCCCTCCAGGGGAGAGCCCCCGTGCCCTGCCTGAGGAGGGCGCCGGGCGCGCTTTCCTATGCGATGGAAGGAGGTTCCCCCTGGGCAGGCGCGGGCCCGGAGGGGGCTGCCTCCTGAGTGGTCAGGCCGGACGATGTCTTCTTCTTTTTAGGGGCGGTCTCGGGAGGCCTCCTGCTTCCGCGATCCGGGTCTTCCAGTGACGCGGCCTGAAAGGCTCGTTCCAGGGAACACACCGCGTCCTTCTCTTCACAGGGCACCGTGATGACTCCGCCGCTTCCTGGCATCTTGAGGACGTTGTAGCTGTGGTGAGTTACGGCCATGAACTTGGCCAGCGCTAGGTACCCAAGGATGGCGTTGTACGACAGGCAAATGTGAGCGACATCGAAGTCGATGAGCTCGATGCGGTAGTTGTCGCATGCCCCGAAGGTGACAGGGAGGCGGACCTGCCCAATCGGGACCGTGGAGCCGTCGATGATACCGGAGAAAGGCTTGGTTGGCTGAAGCTGGCTGTAGGGCACTTGGAGATTGTTGAATGTTTCCACGGACAGGACGTTGAGCCCTGCCCCGCCATCGATGAGGGTCTTGGTGACCACCATGTTGCTGACGATTGGGGAACAAAGCATCGGGAGGACTCCGGCTGTAGCCGCACACTTGAGCTGATCCGCTGAGCTGAACGTGATGGCGCACGCCGACCACCTGAGAGGGCGCGTGGCTTCGAGCCTGGGGAGGACTGCGTTCACTTCGCGGGAGAACTGCTTGAAGATGCGCTGAGAGGCTGGGGCTTGTGCCCCGCCCAGGATGCAGGCGATCGCACGCGGCTCCTGGAAGCCCCCAGCCCCCTCGTCCTGGTGACGGTCCTCGTTTCTCCTTGGCTGCGGTGGCTGCGGTGGGAGGCCTGCGTTGCCTTGCAGGCGATCCTCGCGAGGCTGATCCCTTCAGTCTCCCTCACGAGGCGGGTCTTGCCAGCGATCCTCGCGAGGCTGATCGCGCCACCCTTGGCGCGGGCCACGGTCTTCCGAGCGTCCTGCGTTCCTTCCTCCTCCTCGACCGTAGCCACGGTCACCGCGGTCAGGGCGACGGCCGATCCTTCCTTCTCGCATGGCTCGGAGCTCTTGACATTCGTTGGTGTTGTGGGTGTGGAGGTCGTGGTACACACAGTACCGGCTGCCCTTGGAAGGTTCGGGCTAATCTCTGCCCCGCTTGGTGTCTGGTTCTGCCACGAGCACGGCATCCCCCTTGCGCTTCACATCCTTGGCCTTGGGCTTCTTCTCTTCTGGGTCTGTGGCAGGCAGCTCGAGGAGGGAGAGACGCCCTTCCTCGGCCCTGGCGCACTTGGTTGCCGGGTTGAACAGTTCCAAGGAGGTGCACAGGTCTTCATGCATCGCCAGCTCCTCCTTCATCTTGACGTCGCGCACGCCGTCGGAGAAGGCCGAGATGATGGCCTCCTCAGTCACCTTGGGAATCTTGAGGCGCGCGTTGTTGAAGCGCTGCATGTACTTCTGCAGGGTCTCCCCGAGCTGTTGCTTGATGCGGCGCATATCGCTCACGGCGGGTGGCCTGTCGCGAGTGCCTTGGAAGTTGGCGATGAAGCGGGTGCGCATCTCATCCCAGGAGGAGATTGTGCCTGGAGCCAAGTTCAGGAGCTAGGTGCGGGCCCCGTCCTTGAGCGCCATGGGGAACCAGTTCACCATGACCTTCTCGTCTCCGTTGGCAGCTTCGATGATCTTATAGGAGTTGACACAAAACCTGAGAGTTGTGAAGGAATGGTAGATGTTTGTTTGGCTTGCAGAATCATGGATTTATCCGAACTTGGTTCGTCGACAAGAGAAGTTCTGCAATGCTTGTGAGGATGACCGAGTGTTAGAATACGAGATTCGCTAAACCATATACAAGTTAATGATTTGGGTGCAGGATGGATTGATCACCATACCGACTTACTCTTTTTATTTGCCTTGTTGTATGGGATGGTAAATCTGAGTGACTTACCTATAGTAGAGAGACGACGATCAAGACCTTGTTTAAACCTTAGAATGGTATGATAATTTTTCCCTTGTACACGGTAGCTGCTACCAACCGTAGGTCATACAATGAGGTTCAAGCCCAGACCCATTTTCTGCAGGGACCCAGTCAAATTGTTTGTTGACCACCATGAGATATCGATAGTTGTTTAGTATTGGCGCCAGACCCGTCAGCTATGAATACCCAGTCACAGAAGAACCTTGCCAAGATGAATGGACACAAGAATCGAGGGAAAAGGTTATGACACTATCGGAAGAGCCAAGAGAAGGAATTATCCTCAAGATCTGAGAAGACCGACACTGCCAACAATAAAGATGGAGTATATGAGTTTTGATGGAACTGTAACCATGCTTATAAGGGTGGTAGCACTCGAGACCCCCTGAGGTGATCGATGGATTTTGAGAAGACCCCGACCCTAAACTATTTCTTGCTAGCCTCTCCGAATCTCGAGGACGAGATTCATTTTAAGGGTGGTAGGTTTGTAACATCCCAAAATTCTAAATTTTAGAATGTTATATTAAATAGATAGTTATGATTGATTGTTTGATTGATTATGTGAAATTGAGTGAAATTTGAAACTTTTTGAAAGTTAAATGAGAGGGAATAAAAGGACTTCCCCAAACTTCCATTTTGCATTTATGATCTCCGTGAATTCAAATTATTTTCAAATACAAATCCCTAGAGAGAAGATGACATGACTTTTTCCATTTAAATAAATGAAAATGGTTTTTGAAAATATTTAAATTTCATTTGGAAATATTTTTTTAACTCAGAAACTTTATGCAACTCAATGATTTTCACGAGAGAAGATAAAATGACTTCTTCAAATTATATGAAATATGAGTTGGAAGTTTCAAGGAAACCAAATTTAACGCCCCTTTGAAATCATTTTCAATTTGGAGTTATTTTGGTTTTTATTCAAATTATTTTTCTCCAAAAATAAAATGTATGGAAAATATGGTAAAATGATTCCCTACATCAGAAAATTGGAGAGAAATAAAATTGAAATAACTTTGGTATTTTAAAAAATGATTTTTATTGGAGATGTTGCACTGTTTGATTTATTTGAATTTTTGTGGATTTCATTTGATGCTAGAAAAATGTTCAGGTTGTAGAAAATCTTTTTCTGAAAATTTTGATATATCATATGCCTATATAACATTAATTTATTTAATTTTGTTTTATTATTTTTGTTGCCTGGAAAAATGTTAATAAAAACCTT
Source organism: Triticum aestivum (assembly GCF_018294505.1). Classification (NCBI taxonomy): domain Eukaryota; kingdom Viridiplantae; phylum Streptophyta; class Magnoliopsida; order Poales; family Poaceae; genus Triticum; species Triticum aestivum. Next base: position 411,367,351 of record NC_057800.1, read on the forward strand.
TCCCCACCTACTGGGCCGGCCCAGCTCCCAGGCCAAGCCACGGCCCAGCCCGCCGCACCACCTTCCTCCTTGAGCGGGAGACCGGCCGCCGCATGCCGTCGTCGCCGCGCCGTGCCCAACCCGGCCACCTCCCGCCGCCATTCCCCTCCTCCAAGCCACACCTCCCCCTCTCCCCTATAAAGCCGCACCCGCCGACCCCTCTCTTCCCCAACCTAGCCCCTCGCCGCCACCACACGAACTCGCCGGAGTTCCCAACTCCGACGAGTTCCGACGCACCACCCCGCGCTCCACCGCCGCCCTCGCCTGACGCCGCCACCACCTTAGGATCCACCTCGCCGAGCCGCATCACCCCGTGCCTCCGCCCGAAGCCGCAGACCACCGGAGTCGTCGCCCTGTTCGAAGCCGAGCTGCCGCCGTCTTCTTCGTCGCCGACGACCTCCATCGCCGCGGTAACCGCCGCCTCTCTCTCAACCGTCCGATTCCTCTTCTACGGCTAGGATTAGATCCTTGTGTTTTTTTTTGAAAAGTTTTTAGCTAAATAGTGAACGTTCGCTAGGTTAGTTCTTTTTAGCGAACTGTTCGTTCGTTAGGGTTCCGTAGCGAGCGTTCGCTCGTTAGAGTTTTGTTTTTATTTTATTTTTCTGCCAGGGACCCGTTTGTGAATAATTTATTCACAGATTAGTCCTTGATCTTCAATCTATCACAACTTTTTGCTCGTTGATCCAAATCCAACGAAACCAACGCGCACTTCTTCGTTATGATCTCCTCTAACCAGTAAAACAACTTAATCATATTTTTGAAAGTTTTAAAATTTGATTTCAAACAGATTTGATTTAAATCTTTGTTTGATCGTAACTTGTGTTTTATTACTCCAATTTAATTGATTGTTTTTGCAAATCGAAGCTCTTGACCAAAACTTTCTGATAAGGCCAAATTCACTTAATATTGGTACTGTTACAAATTGTTTTATGTTGCAAGAGTAAATTGCTTGTTTTTGAAGTTCTCCGAGATCTTTTCTTCGATTCTTTTGCATGATTGCATTTGTGTGGTTACTATTGCTTGCTTACGATAGATTGACCGGAGTGTGACGAGTAGAACTATCAGGAGTTATGAGTGCGAATCATCTTCATCAACAGTACAAGGCAAGTTCACACTTTGATCATATCCCTTTCATATCCAGTTTTTATGCATTAGTTTCAACCCTCAAACATTGCATGAGTAGGATCTGATTAATATGTGGGTATTGGGAAATAGTTGATGAGGTAGAACCTATTGTCCTTTATATCAAACCCCTGGGAGTTACTTCTACGTTATGCTTATACTGCTATGCTATGCTCATAGACGTGGATTGGTTTGAGAGAATTCATGAAAGATGTGAGAGATTATTGTTAACTAAGGTTTAACTTAAGGTGGCTACTTTAATATACATCTGGGTGGATTGGTTGGGGCACCCTGGGGATATACCAGTGGACTTGCCCGGACACCTGGGGATATACTAGTGTTGTCCTAGGAGATCCTGGGGTACCCGTGTGATCATTCTATGGGTTGCCACCTAGGCTCAAAGGGATCATAAGATTATTCATGCTAGAAACTTTCGTGCGCAGCCACAAGCTATTATGCGCTCGAGCATAGTTGAGTAAGTTGCATGACCTCTTCCAGTGGTAGGCTAGCAGATGTAGGGGATGTAGGTTGGTACGGTCTACCCGGGATTAGAGTTAATGCTTCTGAAAGACTATGTCTCGGTCATCCGTTTCTCAAACACCATGTAGTGCGAGAAATCCAACGGAGGAGATCGAGTCTTGTGGGGAAAAGTGCGCAAACCTCTGCAGAGTGTACAAACTAATCATGGTTAGCTGTGTCCCTGGTTATGGACGTCTTGAGTATATGGTTCTTGAATTATCATGTTGATCTCATCACTCTAAATTAATTTGTTGGGTTGTTAATCACTTTTTAATTGGGATTGAGATGGGGACTTACCATTCTCAATGTTTTTCAACTACTATGATAGTTAAATAAAATATATTCCTTTAATGTAGGAAAAATGGTTTTATGCAAAATATTAAACTTAGACCTTTCCACCAGCCAAATATGCATGTAGTGATAGCTATTATTCATCATTGTCCTATGGTGTGAATTAGCCAGTACATTCAATGTACTGACCCTTTGTGGCTGCAACGTCTCATGTTGGAGGATTCTTACGACGAGTAAGTGATACGTTAGGGTTATGATTTCTACACTCAACTTTGCCGTTGGTGTTGATGGGAATCCACAACCTTGTTGTTACTTCCGCTATTTGGATTAAGGTAATAGTATTTATGTTACTTTATACATGTGATTTACCTCTGTTGTAAATCCTCGAGTACTGTGTGTGTCAGCATACCGATCCAGGGATGACACTTAAGCACAAAGACTTGACCGTCAAAGGTCGGGTCGCTACAGTTAACATCATGCTGGAAGTTTTATTCATGGTCGAGAATGGAACTACCAGCCAGTTAACATCATGCTGATCAACATTCATGCATAGCATATCATCATATGATGCACAGTCAAAAAGGTATGCTATTTTCAAAATGCCCACACAATGTCGAGTGTGCGAAAAATAGAGAAAACGAGGGACGAAGTTTTGGCAAGTGTTGGACGTGGTCTGCGTTGGTGACAATGGGAACCCACATGTCAATAATGGTAGAGGCAAAAAATTTGGAAATATTTTCCCTGCATCAGGTGGAATCGAACCCGGGCAGAAGAACTGTCACTTGTCGGGTAGTGTCTCTTGGCCACTGGGCTAGTTTAGTACTTTCGTTACAAATAGGGCACTGCCTCAGGTGGTCCGATCTCCTCCTGCGCCTTTGTGCGCTCGCCATGACGCCGCTGTCTACCGTTGTGAACATGCTGAACAAACGAGAGGAATCTGGAGAGGACTGTACATGGAGAGGCGGACAGTCGGGACCCACCAGATCTATGGCCATACGCAAGCAAGTGCCTCATCAAAAAAATACTTCCTCCTAATGCTATACTCACGTTGGGCCCACGGGTTTGTCAACATTGTTACATTTTTTAGGTGCTTCAACGTAGTTACTATAGGAGATAAATTCACAACGAAGCCGAGGAGTATCAGCTGGGTTTTGGGCTGCCCCGTCTATGCTTTCTTTTTTAACAAGCACAGCCCACGACATGCCGGTTTGTATTTTTTTGAGGTCCATCATGTATCGACCGGCCTATGGACCTCCCATCCGAGGTTTTATTTTTCCTGAAACATCGGTAGCCCAATTTATGTATTTTTTTGAAGAAAATCCAGAGTTATGTTTCCTTTCTAACTATATTATATATTTAAATTATTTTACATGTTATTATATATTATTGCTATTGTCATCATATATTTAATAGATACTTACATATGTAAGAAAACAATATCCCACGTCTTATTAACTTATAAAAATAATTTCTTAACAATAAAATCTTGGATTTTTTGGCAACGAAAATCGTGGTGATTGTGTACAAAAGCTTGGTAAGATTTAAGGACCAATGTAATAATAAATCACTTATTATTTAAATACATTTATAACAAAATGCTCAGCCCCTGTTTATTTTTTGATAACATTGTTGCGCCCAACCCAACATTATAATTAGAATCAACCAGCAAAATCATGTATATCGAGAAAGTGCAAATGGCCTGTAATTTTTTAGGAAAATAATAAATGGGCCGCATGGACGCTACATTATTTATTCACCAGCCCAGCAAATGGGCTGTAATTCTAAAAAAAGATCAAATTGACTGTAAATTCTAAAAAATGGGTTGAATACGTGCCACATTTTTGTAGGTTGAAATGTGGGCCAATAGGTCGAAACCAACGCAAGTTGTTGTCAACTAAGTCAACAAATGATTCTGACATCGTTAGCCGTTGGATTTACATCCAACGACCGACATCCATCTTCAATCTCTCGTCTTCTTCCTCCAGCGCCGCCGGGATGAAAGGATCGAGAAGAGGTGTCTAGAGGGGGGGGTGATTAGACATAAGTGCCAAAAGTTGCAGTTTTTAATATTCTCAAGTTTAAGTGGAGTTTAAGCACAAGTTTAACAAACACAATACATATCAAGCAAGCATGCAATGAGTATATGAGCAGCGGAAAGTAAAGCATGCAACTTGCAAGAATGTAAAGAGAAGGGTTTGGAGAATTCAAACGCAATTGGAGACACATATGTTTTTGTCGTGGTTCCGATAGGTGGTGCTATCGTACATCCACGTTGATGGAGACTTCAACCCACGGAGGGTAACGGTTGCGCGAGTCCATGGAGGGCTCCACCCACGAAGGGTCCACAAAGAAGCAACCTTGTCTATTCCATCACGGTCGTCGCCCACAAAGGACTTGCCTCACTAGCAGTTGATCTTCACGAAGTAGGCGATCTCCTTGCCCTTACAAACTCCTTGGTTCAACTCCACAATCTTGTTGGAGGCTCCCAAGTGACACCTTGCCAATCTAGGAGACACCAGTCTCCAAGAAGTAACAAATGGTGTGTTGATGATGAACTCCTTTCTCTTGTGCTTCAAATGATAGTCTCCCCAACACTCAACTCTCTCTCACAGGATTTGGATTTGGTGGAAAGAAGATTTGAGTGGAAAGCAACTTGGGGAAGGCTAGAGATCAAGATTCATATGGTTGGAATGGAATATCTTGACCTCAACACAAGTGTAGGTGGTTCTCTCTCAGAAAATGTGTATTGGAAGTGTAGGTATGTTCTGATGGCTCTCTCCATGAATGAAGAGTGGGTGGAGGGGTATATATAGCCTCCACACAAAATCTAACCGTTACACACAATTTGCCAAACTCGATGGGACCGAATGGTTAAACTCGGTCGGACCGATTCAGCAAACCTAGTGACCGTTAGGATTTTCGGTGGGACTGAGATGCAACTCGGTAGGACCGATATGGTTAGGGTTAGGGCATAACATAATCTCGGTGTGACCGATTACACACACTCGGTGGGACCGATATTGGTAATAAGCTAAACAGAGAGTTGGTCAGGCAAACTCGGTGAGACCGATTACACAAACTCGGTGGGACCGATTTTGGTAATAAGCTAACCGGAGGGTTTGCATTGTAATCTTGGTAGTACCGATTTCTCAAACTCGGTGAGACCGATTTTGGTAATGGACATACACAGAGAGATTACAATCCCATCTCGGTGAGACCGAGATCCCTATCAGTGAAACCGATTTGCTAGGGTTTGTGGCAGTGGCTATGACATCTGAAACTCGGTGGCGCCGGATAGATAGAATCGGTGGGGCCGAGTTTGTCTTTTGGTTTAGGTCATATGTGGATGTGGGAAGGTAGTTGAGGGTTTTGGAGCATATCACTAAGCACTTTGAGCAAGCAAGCCATTATGCAACACCTCATCCCCTCTTGATAGTATTGGCTTTTCCTATAGGCTCAATGTGATCTTGGATCACTAAAATAGAAAATGTAGAGTCTTGATCTTGAAGCTTGAGCCAATCCTTTGTCCTTAGCATCTTGAAGGGGTGCCACATCCTCTAGTCCATGCCACTCCATTGTTGAACTTATCTGAAACATACTAGGTAAAGGTGTTAGTCCAACAAGAGATATGTTGACATTAATTACCAAAACCACCCAGGGAGCACTTGTGCTTTCACGGGACCACCTGCTCCCGCCTCCTACTGCTAGCAGCTCTGCTTAGCACACTTCGCTGTGAAGCGCTACCCCACCGTTGGCCAGGCCATCCCTCCACCCCTCCACACCTCCTGTTCTTCTCCACCGACTGCCGAACCACACCGCACGAGAACCAGTTAACCCTCGTACACCTCTCTGTCTATGATTCTACTCCCACGTCTTCCCATCTCCGGCTCGTTGCTGTCCGGGGCCTTGCCGTCGTCCACCACCTTGGATGCGCTCGACGCAAAGTGGTTAACATGGTCAACGAACGACATCCATCGGAAGTAGACTGTGCGTGGAGAGGCTGACAGCTGGGTCCACGGCCGCATGCAAGGAAATGCCTCCTTATTACGCGCAAAATAATGATTCCTCCAACTGATAGCTGGGACCCACCAGAAGGGCCTCTGTATTTCGCGAAAAAAATGTTCCCTCCGCTGACAGGTCAGACCCACCAGCTATATCTTCGCACGCAAGGAAGTGCCTCCTTATTACGCACAAACAAATGAATACCCCCTGCTAGCTGGGACCCACCATAGTGGGAGGCTGACTTGTGGGCCCACTAAGTTGACGGGGACTGAGGGCTTTGTCAACTTAGTCAATATGAACGATTCTAGCTCCAGTGACCGTACAATGTCCATCCAACGGCCCTAGTGCTTCTTCAACCTCTAGTCTTCTTGCTCCAGCCGCCCAAACCAGTGCCGGTCGTGCCGCGCGCTCCTGCCTCCCATGGCCGGCTGTGATGCCGCGGAGGCCTCACCGCCCCCTACTACTCCCACCGTTGGCCTGGCCATCCCTCTACTCACCCACACACCCTATTATTCTGCGGCGACGGGAGCCTCACACCGCAGCCGAACGAGTGAATCCTTGTACTCCTCTCCGCGTGGGCAACCACTGCCACGTCTTCCCCGGCTCCACGTCGTCCCCTTCCTAGGCCTCGCCATCGCCCACCGCCCTGGTGCTCTCGATGCGGCGTGGTCAGCGTGGTCAAGGAACGACTTCCATCGGAAGAGTACTGTACATGGAGAGGCTGACAGCTGGGTCCACAGCCACAGCAAAGAAGTGCCTCCTTATTACGTGGAAAATAATCATTCCTCCACCTAATAGCAGGGACCCACCGGACGGGCCACCGTATTTCGTGAAAAAACCGTTTCCCCCTGACTGCTAGGATCCACTAGCTACATCTTCGCACGAAAGGAAGTGCCTGATAGTCGGGACCCACCTGATTGAAGCGTACATAGCGTTGTCATTCTGGTCGCGAATGTGTACGTACATACTGGTCAATGTAGAGGTGCGCATGTTTCGTAGTAGAGGCGCGCACGTAGCATGTACACGTACGTACAACGGCCAGGGTGCAAGAAACAAAATACGGCCACGTACGTACATACGGGCAGGGTCTCGAACGCCTACTCACGCATACGTACGCCCAGGGCTCGTTTACATGGCTGGGTCGGAACGGAGAAGCTGCGCTGTCGTCGTGTTCATGGGGAGGCAACCGACTGGGTTGGAATGGAATGCGTCATTGTGTTCATCGGGAGCCAACCGGCTTGGATGGAACAGGCAATGGAAACGAGGCCTGGCGTATTGCAGAATGGAGAAAACGGCCTTGTGTTCGACCGCCCATGGTCGAAGCAGGATCCTATGCATCGGGAGGGGTTTGGCGTACTGCAAAACGGAGGAAACGGACCTCATACGGTCGAAATAGGGTCCTGTTGATCGGGAGGGGTGTGGCATACCACAAAAAGGAGGAAACGGACTTGTGTTGGAGCGCTACGGTCGAAACGGGGGTCCTGTTCATCAGGAGGGTTGTGGTGTACCGCAAAATGGGACTCCACGGGATACTATTCATCTCCACCATCGACCTCCTCCAGCCTCCACGGACTCCTGTTCATCCACCATCGACCTCCTCCAGCCTCCACCTGGGACTGTTCATCCACGGGCTCCTGTTCATCTAGCCTCCACCGCGCGCTCCTCCACCGGCTACTGTTCAACCAGCCCTCTCCACGGGGTCATGTTCAACCACCCCTCCACGGGCTACTTTTCATCCAGCCCTCCACCGGCTACTGTTCATCCAGGCCTCCACGGGGTCGTCATGTTCATCCAACCCTCCACTGGGTCCTGTTCATCCATCCCTCCACGGGGTCCTGTTCATACACCGGCTCGATTGATCGAGGTACTGTTCATCCAGCGCCAATGGCCTCTACTACCATGGGGTCCTATTCATCCAACCCCCACCGGGAACTGTTCATCCAAACCCCCCAACAACGCTCACTGTTCATCAAGGGAAGGAGGCAACAGTGTTCGATCAGCTTCAGTTAGCAGCAGTAGCGAAGGAATCACTCGGGTTCAGTTAACAACAAGGCAAGGGATCGATCGATCGCTCATGTTCAGTAACGCGTAGCCTGCAGTGCAATCGCTCGGGTTCAGTTAGATCCCAACGCCTCACTCGGGTTCAGTTAGAGCCCAACGCCTCGCACACATGCGCGTACGTATGAGAGAAACACGCATTGCTCGGCCCCCGACCACCCACCGTAACCAGGAACTCCCTGATATTTTCCTCGCCCTCGCTGTCGGTGTCAAAAACGGTGGATCTCGGGTAGGGGGTCCCGAGCTGTGCGTCTGAGGTTGATGGTAACAGGAGACAGGGAACACAATGTTTACCAAGGTTTGGGCCCTCTCGATGGAGGTAAAACCCTACGTCCTGCTAGATTAATATTGATGAGTATGGGGGTTACAAGAGTTGATCTACCACGAGATCGTAATGGCTAAAACCCTAGAAGTCTAGCCTATGTGATTATGATTGTCCTCCTCTACGGACCTAGCCTTCCGGTTTATATAGACACGAGGGGGACTAGGGTTTTACAAAGTTGGTTACAGAGAAAGGAATCTTCATATTGGGACGCCAAGCTTGCCCTCCACACCAAGGAGAGTCCCATCCGAACACGGGTGAGAGTCTTCGGTCTTGCGTCTTCACAGTCCAAAAGTCCGGCCCACGTACCATAGTCTGGACGCCCGAGGACCCCCTAATCCAGGACTCCCTTAGTAGCCCCTGAACCAGGCTTCAACGATGAGGTGTCCGACGCGCAGATTGTCTTCAGCATTGCAAGGCGGGTTCCTTCCCCAAGTACTCGAACACAGTCTTCGAACAACGAACGTGTCCAGCTCTGCAAGACAAATTCCACACACAACCATAGAGAGTATAATAGATCTTTAGTCCAATCCACTGATAACTATTGGTAATGTGACACCACGTCACTACCCGGTCATTATTTCGAACCGTTTTTCGTCCTGCTGCTTCGAGATGCGGTCTCATTGGCACGTCTTGTCAAAGCAGAGATGGTGTCCCCTTATTGCGGAACTCTCATCAATACGGGCGTGGCAAATCCAACCACGCCATTCACACGGCTCTTGGGAACAGGTGAGTTTCAAGGCGAGTGGGGAGGCGCTTGATATTCACCGCCTTTATAAGGAGACAAGGATTCCCTTCTTTCACCCACTCCTTCAACTTCTCTCTACCCTCCCATTCTCAAGCTCCAGTGCCTGAGTCCTCATCCTCTCCGCCTCAAGGAAGCACTTGACTATGTCCGGATCTGGAGCACAGGGCAAATGAATGGCCTCCTCCATCAAGGAGAAGGACATCACAAAGTTTGGGAGGATAGGTATCTGGCGAAGGAAACCGCCCATCGGCTTCTGGCCAAGGTGCACATAGTCCCCACCCCGAAGCCTAATGAGAGGGTTGTGTTTATCTCCCATTTCGTCCACGGGTTAGGGTTTCCTCTCCACCCTTTCGTCTGCAGACTCATGTTTTATTATGGGCCAGATTTCCATGATCTAGCTCCAAACTCCTTTCTCAACATCTCGGCATTCATTGTCGTGTGTGAGGCCTTCCTCCGCATTCCACCCCACTTCGGACTATGGCTCAAGATCCTCAACGTGAAGCCGAAGGTGGTGGATGGCCAACACGCGGAGTGCGGAGGCTCCATGGTGAGAAAGCTGCCCAACGTCACATGGCCCAAGGGTACTTTTGTGGAGACTATCAAAGAGTTGCAGAAACTATGGTTCTATATCACAGAGCCACGCGACACCACCTGGGTCGCGGCTCCCGAATTCAAGTCCGGAGCTCCAATGTCACTCACCTCATGGATAGAGAAGGGCCCGAATTAGTCCTCATCGGACGAGCTGACCGCGCTACAAACGCGCATCCAGAGCATGGTAGATAAAAACATCAAGCTTGTCAATGTAATCCAGGTGATGTTAGTTCACCAGATCCTCCCATACCAGAACCGGGCTTGCCCTTTGTGGGAATTCGATCCGGAGAAGCACCGGACCCTGGAGAGGCTCTTCGGAACAACGCATGAAGATATCTGGAAGTTGCTCTCTAAGGGCAACGAGACACCGCCGGAGATAGACGAGGACCGCAGGCATGATCTGGCCCATCCTGCCAGTGCGGTAAGTCTTTCGCGTTTCCAGATGCATCCTCTTCTTGCTTATTCAAGGAAGATACTTAAACTCCACCAGTTATGTTTTCAGGTATGGATAGAGAAAGCAGAGCAGATTAATTGTCCGGCTCCACTGCCCGAGGAAGCAGCCATCCCTCTTCTAACGAAGATGCTGGTTCCTGCGCCTTACCAGGCGCCGGAGAAGAAGGCCCAGAAGACGGCCAAGGGGGCCCGGAGTGGCTTCCGTCGCAAAGGAGCTTCGATAGGACGTCCGAAGACAACGAGACTCCTCCTCCACTGCCAAAGACGACGATGAGGACGAGGAGGAAAGCAGTTCTCCCCCTGAAGGGGGAAAGAAGAAAAGGGCGGCCTCCATGAATCTGGAGGCAGAGGCATCCAGGAGGGGGAAGAGTTCCCACGCGGATAACTCCGCGTGGGATGTCGACAGCAGCCCCGAGCCACATCGCCGAAACAAGCCCCCGGCCGCATCGTGAGTACTCAAAAGACTCTAACATATTATATTTTACCTCCTGTGTGGCCATGTTTATGAAATTTTGAGAGTTGGCCAGTCATCGGCTTCAACCCCCACGTAGGTAGTACGGGGGTGTTCCGGATGGAATCTAAACACTCTTGATCCAATTTGTTTGGTCCTTGAAGCAGGTGTTTAGCGCAACGAACCAGGCAATCGGACTATATGGCTTTATCACCCTCACATAGCCATAGGAGTTCTATAATGCAAATTTATGCGCAGCCCCTAGTATCCGCACTAGGGTACTATAAACACCTGATTGGGTAAAAAGCCGGTTCATCGCATAATGCCGAAAAAATCGCTAAAGATTTGAAACATCCGAAGAGCTGACCGGCTCTCGCCGCATCATGACAGTTAGTTTTCGTCTTTCTCTACTGAGGTGCTCATCCGAATAAGCCAGGACACAATCGCGGTAGTTCTCCCTTTACTACCCTAGCCGATATAGCGGAATGTAAGGTAGTAAGCACAGGATCCGAGCAACCCAACTATTGACCGAAGACATGATTCAGAGCCAATGCATATAATGCTAAATTCGGGGTGCCGAACTATGTTGTTGAAAGTGTTCGGACTTTGTTGCCATTTTGTGGGTCGCAATGAAGCCCCTGGCAGATTAAAGCATACCAAAAATGTACGGTAGCAACTTTGAGAAAAACCATCAAAGAAAAAAAAGGAAAAAGGGGAGTAAGCTAGTGCCACAGAAGTTGGGCGGAAAACTATTTCCATTATAGTTTGATTAATACGACAAAGCGTATTTGTACAAGTGGTGTGATAAGCAGCCGGGCTATTTAAGATGCCACAACCAAGGAGAGCTGCGTGTGGGTCCTGAAAGCAGGTAGAGTGATCGTTAAAGAGACCATCTAAGAATTCCCTTGTACGCCAATGCTTCTTGCCATCTTGGTGTATCCATCCTGCCGAGACGACCGATGATCAGGTCGTCAGAGGAAACCTGCGGAAAAAAGACCTAAAAAGGATAAAAAGAAGAATTGAAAGTATGTGTGTCCAGGAGCGGTCGATTCGTAGTATGGATCATAAGATAGATACGCCTCCGTCTATGCCCATGGTATTTTGAGTGCGTAGTTATGTGCGTGCGGTACAAATGTCGCTTCTTGGTTGGGACTGGGAGGGAGGAGGGACTGCTAGTCGAGCTCTTGACGAGCTGGGTTTTCCTGCTGCAGAGCAGTACGGATTCGTTTGACAGTGTCCAGGAGTTCGGCCGATGAATTAAGGTTCTGCTTGAGGAGGCCGCTCTGTACTTCTGCTGCTAACGCCGCGCTGTGCTCCTCGGTACGGAGGGAGCGTTCCGTGTTTCCATTGACTGTTATGATGCCACGTGGATCGAGCATCTTGAGCTTAAGATAAGCGTAGTGTCGCACCGCGTTGAAGCGTGCAAATGCGGTTCGTCCAAGCAGTGCGTGATAGCCGCTGTGAAAGGGGACGATATCAAATATCAGCTCTTTGCTTCGGAAGTTGTCCGGAGATCCGAAGACAACCTCTAGTGTGATTGAGCCCGTACAACGGGCCTCTACACCTGGTATGACTCCTTTAAAGGTAGTATTTGTTGGCTTAATTCTTGATGGATTAATGCCCATTTTGCACGCTGTAACCTGATAGAGCAGGTTTAGGCTGCTACCACCGTCCATGAGGACTCTCATGAGGTGAAATCCATCAATGATTGGGTCGAGGACCAGTGCGGCTGACCCGTCGTGACGGGTACTGGTCGGATGGTCCCTGCGGTCAAAAGAGATCGGGCAGGAAGACCATGGGTTGAAATTTGGGGCGACTGGTTCCATCGCGTAGACGTCCCGGAGCGCGCGCTTGCGTTCCCTCTTGGGGATGTGGATAGTGTATATCATGTTTACTGTTTTAACTTTGGGGAAACTTCTTCTGTTCCCCTGTGTTCGGTGGCCGGGGATCCTCGTCATCATCCTTGATTTGTGACCCCTTCTCCTTGTTTTCGGCATTTAACTTGCCGGCCTGTTTAAAAACCCGACAGTCTCTATTGGTGTGATTGGCTGGTTTGTCAAGAGTGCCGTGTACCTGGCATGGGCGATCGAGTATGTGGTCCAGGCTGGATGGGCCTAAATTGTTCCTTTTGAATGGCTTCTTCCACTGGCCGAACTTGGAGCCGCTGAATCGGGCGTTGATCGCTGTATCGTCGGTATTATCACCATTGTTTTGACGCTTGAGTCTGTTGCGTCGGGGCTTGCTGTTGCTATTTTTGGCTTCCGTAGTGCCAGGTTCATTTGCACTGTTATTGCTACGGGCTAGCCAGCTATCTTCGCCCGTGCAAAAGCGGGTCATAAGTCCCATAAGGGCTGCCATGGTCTTCGACTTCTCTTGGCCGAGGTGTCGGGCGAGCCATTCGTCCCGGATGCTGTGTTTAAAGGCCGCCAAGGCTTCGGCATCCGGGCAGTCGACGATCTGGTTCTTTTTAGTTAAGAACCTAGTCCAGAGTTTCTTGGCCGACTCTCCGGGCTATTGAATTATGTGAGTGAAGTCATCGGCATCCAGAGGTCGAACATATGTACCCTGAAAGTTGTCAAGAAAGGCCTCTTCCAAGTCCTCCCAGCCGGTGGCGGAGACAGGCCTGGGGCAGCTAGGGCTATAGTCCCTGGCCTAGAAACAACTTCCTTTGTAATTTCTTCATGCAAAGCATAGAAAATCATAGAAGTTTATCACTCAACATAGCACAACCCCAGGCGTAGTCTGCATCTAGCTCCGCCACTGCTCCCAGTTACCGATGGAGTTTTCAGGCAGACTATTCAACCAGTGCCGGGCTGGTCCTTTGATTTTTAGTGGGAGATATTTGATGGCGTGGAGATCCTCGCCGCAGGACATATGGATGTGAAGAAGAAAATCCTCGATCCATACCGCGGGGTCTGTTGTCCCATCGTATGATTCGATGTTTACGGGTTTAAACCCTTCTGGGAATTCGTGCTCCATTACTTCGTCGGTGAAGCAAAGTGGGTGAGCGGCGCCTCTATATCATGCCACATCGCGACGTAGCTCGGATGGAGTCCGTTTGCGGTTTTTGGCCCGGGCATGAGTATGACTATTGCGTCCGGCTAAGTAGTCATTGTCACGTGTCGGGGCACGTCCCCGTGATCCATAAATCGATCTGTTCTGACCTGCTCTACTGTCCAGGTCCTGCCGTAGGTCATATGTGTGTCCCCGAGCTGTTTTATCTCTGCCTTTATGCTGAGGTAGGGCATGCTGGTGTTCGACCTGAGTTGCCGCTTTATCCCGACCACGTGCTGGTCGGTCAGCCGCGTTGCGCGCTGATGGTACGGGCTCCAGCACCTCGTCGTCGAACTGAGGTAGCAATTTGCGCTTCGGGTAACTTTTGGCTGGGCGCTTGAGGCCGTATTCCTCGGCTGCCAGGACATTAGTCCATCTATCATTGAGCAGATCTTGATCAGCTTGAAGCTGCTGCTATTTCTTTTTTAGGCTCCTTGCAGTGGCTATTAGCTGGCGCTTGAAGCGATCCTGTTCGAGAGGTTCCTCAGGCACGATAAAATCCTCGGTGCCGAGGCTCGCCTCATCCTCGGAGAGCGGAAGATAATTACTGCCCTCTGAGTCTTCGTGCGTGGCCTGTTCACCAGGGCTAACTTGCCCATCTTCCCATTCTTCTTGTTCGGAAGTTGCCTCAACCGGGTCTTTATTATCTTCGGCACCGTCTAGAGTGTTTTCTTCTCCTGTGCCGGTGTTGCTGTCTTTGCTGCGGCGTGATTTAGAGTGGCGCCACTGACGCCGGCACTTTGGTTGTATCTTGGGAGGTTTATCCTCAACTGGATCTTCCTTGTCATTGTCGCTATTCTCTTTTGGTGCATCCACCATGTATACGTCATACGAGGAAGTGGCCGTCCAGCGTCCGGTGAATGGCGGGTTTTGGGCCTCTTCTTCTCCGGCATCGTCGTCCATACCGTCGATGTCATCAGAGCCGTATCGAGAATGTCAGTTAAGTCTTCGACAGTGGCTATTAAGTGGGCGGGGGGTGGGAAGCGAAATTTGTCATCAGCATCCAGTTCAAACCAGATATAATTCGGTTGTGAGTCCCCCGCTAAGGAGAGTGTTTTTAATGAGTTTGGCACATCGCTTAAAGGCGAGTGCCGGAAGATGTCCGCGGAGCTGAATTCAACGATCGACACCCGATCAAGCTCGTCGTGCGCGGATGCACATGTTTCGGAACCTGTAGCCGAAAATGTGTCCGAGGTTCTGGCAACGCAGATCTCACTTGAGGTTGGGTCTATGTGTGGCTCCAACGCCGCTGAGTCTGTGGCCTCCGTGGCGGGGTTGAGCCTCCCATCCTCGGACGACATGACCTGCTCCGGATCTAGGGCCGGAGCAATTGCAGTTTCTATCTCCTGGTGTAGTTCGATGATAGATTTAAGCCATGTTCATCATGGTGACAGGGAGCGTCTACTGCCACAGTCTCGAATCCGTCGAAGATCAAGTCTCTGCGGATGTCAGCGACGTAGTTCAAGCTTCCAAATCCGACCTGATGGCCAGGGGCGTAGCTATCGATCTCCTCTAGATGGCCAAGCGAGTTGGACCGCAGTGCGAAGCCCCTAAACATGAAGATCAATCCGGGGAGGAAGGTTTCTCCATGGACAATGTTGTTGTGGATGATTGATGGGGCCATCGAACCTCTTGGCGATGGCACAGTGGAACTCTCAATGAAAGCACCAATGTTGGTGTCAAAACTAATGGATCTCGGGTAGGGGGTCCCGAACTATGCGTCTGAGGTTCACGGTAACAGGAGACAAGGAACACAATGTTTACCCAGGTTCGGGCCCTCCCGATGGAGGTAAAACCCTATGTCCTGCTAGATTAATATTGATGAGTATAGGGGTTACAAGAGTTGATATACCACGAGATCGTAATGGCTAAAACCCTAGAAGTCTAGCCTATCTGATTATGATTGTCCTCCTCTACGGACCTAGCCTTCCAGTTTATATAGACACCGAGGGGGACTAGGGTTTACAAAGTCGGTTACAGAGAAAGGAATCTTCATATTGGGACGCCAAGCTTGCCCTCCATGCCAAGGAGAGTCCCATCCGGACACGGATGAGAGTCTTCGGTCATGCGTCTTCACAGTCCAATAGTCCGTCCCACGTACCATAGTACGGACACCCGAGGACCCCCTAATCCAGGACTCCCTCAGTATCCCCGGAACCAGGCTTCAATGACGAGGTGTCCGGCACGCAGATTGTCTTCGGCATTGCAAGGTGGGTTCCTTCCATGAGTACTCCAACACAGTCTTCGAACAACAAATGTGTCCGGCTCTGCAAGACAAATTCCACACACAACCATAGAGAGTATAATATATCTTGAGTCCAATCCGTTGATAACTATTGGTAATGTGACACCACGTCACCACCCGGTCATTATTTCGAAACATTTTCCGGCCTGCCACTTCGAGATGCGGTCTCATTGGCACGTCTTGTCAAAGCAGAGATCGTGTCCCATTATTGCGGAACTCTCATCAATAAGGGCGTGGGAAATCCAACCGCGCCATTCGCACGACTCTTGGGAACAGACAATTTTCAAGGCGAGTGGGGAGGCGCTTGATATTCACTGCCTTTATAAGGAGATAAGGATTCCCTTCTTTCACCCACGCCTTTTCCTTCTATCTACCCTCCCATTCTCAAGCTCCAGTGCCCGAGACCTCATCCTCTCCACCTCAAGGAAGCACTCGACCATGTCCAGATCTGGAGCACAGGGCAAATGGATGGCCTCCTCCGTCAAGGAGAAGGACATCACCAATCTTTGGGAGGCCGGGTATCTGGCGAAGGAAACCACCCATTGGCTTCCAGCCAAGCGGCAAATCGTCCCCACCCGAAAGCTTAATGAGAGGGTGGTGTTTATCCCCCCTTTCATCCATGGGTTAAGGTTTCCTCTCCACCCTTTCGCCCACGGACTCATGTTTTATTATGGGCTAGATTTCCATGATCTAGCTCCAAACTCCTTCCTCAACATCTTGGCATTCATTGTCATGTGTGAGGCCTTCCACCACATCCCACCCCACTTCGGACGATGGCTTAAGATCTTCAACGTGAAGCCAAAGGTGGTGGATGGCCAACACGCGGAGTGCGGAGGCGCCATGGTGAGCAAGCTGCCCAACGTCACATGGCCCAAGGGTACTTTTGTGGAGACTGTCAAAGAGTGGCAGAAACTGTGGTTCTATATCACAGAGCCACGCGACACCACCTGGTCCGCGGCTCCCGAATTCAAGTCCGGAGCTCCAATGCGACTCAACTCATGGATAGAGAAGGGCCTGAATTGGTCCTCATCGGACGAGCTGACCGCGCTACAAACGCACATCCATAGCATGGTAGACAAAAACATCAAGCTCGTCAACGTAATCCAGGTGATGTTAGTTCACTGGATCCTCCCATGCCAGAACCTGGCTTGCCCTTTGTGGGAATTTGATCCGGAGAAGCACCGGACCTTGGAGAGGATCTTTGGAACAATGCATGAAGATATTTGGAAGTTGCTCTTTAAGGGCAACGAGACACCGCCGGAGACAGACGAGGACCGCAGGCACGATCTGGCCCATCCTGCCAGTGCGGTAATTTTTTCGCATTTCGAGATGCATCCTCTGCTTGCTTATTCAAGGAACATACCTAAACTCCACCAGTTATATTTTCAGGTATGGATAGATAAAGCGGAGCAGATTAAGTGTCCGGTTCCGCTGCCCGAGGAACCGGTCATCCCTCTTTTGACGAAGATGCTGGTTCCTGCCCCTTACCAGGCGCCAGAGAAGAAGGCCCAGAATACGGCCAAGGGGGCCTGGAGTGGCTTCCGTCGCAAAGGAGCTTCGGGCAGGACATCCGAAGACAACAAGACTCCCTCCTCCGCCGCTGAAAACGACGATGAGGACAAGGAGGAAAGCAGTTCTCCCCCTGAAGGGGGAAAGAAGAAAAGGGCGGCCTCCACGAATCTGGAGGCGGAGGTGTCCAAGAGGGGGAAGAGTCCCCTCGCGGATAACTCCGCGTGGGACGTCGAGAGCAGCCCTAAGCCACACCGCCGAAACAAGCCCCCGGCTGCATCATGAGTACTCAAAAGACTCTGACATATTATATTCGGCCTCTTCGGTTCGTTCGGCCCCGACCACGCACCGTAACCGGGAACTCCCCGATATTGTCCTCACCCTCGCTGTCGGTGTCAAAACCGACGGATCTCGGGTAGGGGGTCTCGAGCTGTGTGTCTGAGGTTGATGGTAACAGGAGACATCGAACACAATGTTTACCCAGGCTCAGGCCCTCTTGATGGAGGTAAAACCCTATGTCCTGCTAGATTAATATTGATGAGTATGGGGGTTACATGAGTTGATCTACCACGAGATCGTAATGGCTAAAACCCTAGAAGTCTAGCCTATCTGATTATGATTGTCCTCCTCTACGGACCTAGCCTTCCAGTTTATATAGACACCGAGGGGGACTAGGGTTGTACAAAGTCGGTTACAGAGAAAGGAATCTTCATATTGGGACGCCAAGCTTGCCCTCCACGCCAAGGAGAGTCCCATCTGGACACGCGTGTAGAGTCTTTGGTCTTGCGTCTTCATAGTCCAACAGTACGACCCACGTACCATAGTCCGGACGCCCGAGGACCCCCTAATCTAGGACACCCTGACTCGCTTCTACCACGGTTTTTTCTGTCATGGACGACCCAAAGAATGTCATGCAGTTGTGTTTCTGGCCCGCCCAGGACGAAAAGCCCATTATCTGTCACGATTTTTTGTCATAGAAGTAGGACCCCACCACATCTATGATGATACTGGATTTTGTCACAATTGTCGTCATAGAAGTGTCATAAGTATGACAATTTTTTTGTTTGGCCCAAAATGTCAGGATGTGTCTTTTTCGTAGTGGGGAGAGTTTCGTTAGCACGACGGTGTGCTGACGGTGATGATGAAGTTATCGACGCAGGGCTTCTCCTAAGCACTACGACAATACGACCGAGGTGGAAAACTGTGGAGGGGGGCACCGCACACGGCTAAATATCAACTTGCGTGTCTATGGGGTGCCCCTTCCCCCGTATATAAAGGAGTGGAGGAGGAGGAGGGCCGGCCACAAGGGGCGCGCCCAAGGGGGGATCCTACTCCTAGTAGGAGTAGGTTCCCCCTTTCCTAGTCCTAGTAGGAGAAGAAGGAAGGAGAGGAAGAAGTGAAGGAAAGAGGGGGGCGCTGCCCTAGCCCTAGTCCAATTTGGTTTGGGCTAGGGAGGGCGCGCGCCACATCTTGGCCTGCCTCCTCTCTTCCACCATTAGGCCCATGAGGCCCAATA
>NC_057800.1:411386608-411405536 GCF_018294505.1 Triticum aestivum
GGGGGTTCTGGTAACCCCCGGTACTCCGAAACTTATCTGAAATGACCTAAACCATTCCAGCGTTCGAAGGTAGCCTTCCAATATATGAATCCTTATGTCTCGACCATTTCGGGACTCCTCATCATGTCTGTGATCTCATCCGGGACTCCGAACAACCTTCGGTACATCAAATCACATAAACTCATAATACGAATTATCATCGAACGTTAAGCATGCGGACCCTACGGGTTCAAGAACTATGTAGACATGACCGAGGCACATCTCCGGTCAATAACCAATAGCGGAACGTGGATGCTCATATTGGTTCCTACATATTCTAGGAAGATCTTTATCGGTCAAACCGCACAACAACATACATTGTTCCCTTCGTCATCGGTAGGTTACTTGCCCGAGATTCGATCGTCGGTATCATCATACCTAGTTCAATCTCGTTACCGGAAAGTCTCTTTACTCGTTCCATAATGCATCATCCCGCAGCTAACTCATTAGTCACATTGCTTGCAAGGCTTATAGTGATGTGCATTGCCGAGAGGGCCTAGAGATACCTCTCTAATAATCGGAGTGACAAATCCTAATCTCGATCTATGCCAACTCAACAAATACCATCAGAGACTCTTGTAGAGCATCTTTATAATCACCTAGTTATGTCGTGACGTTTGATAGCACACTAAGTGTTCCTCCGGTATTCGGGAGTTGCATAATCTCATAGTCATAGGAACATGTATATGTCATGAAGAAAGCAATAGTAATAAACTAAAGGATCATAGTGCTAAGCTAACGGATGGGTCTTGTCCATCACATCATTCTCTAATGATGTGATCAAGTTCATCAAATGACAACACATGTCTATGGCTAGGAAACTTAACCATCTTTGATTAACGAGCTAGTCTAGTAGAGGCATACTAGGGACACTCTGTTTGTCTATTTATTCACACATGTAGTAAGTTTCCGGTTAATACAATTCTAGCATGAATAATAAACATTTATCATGATGTAAGGAAATATAAATAACAACTTTATTATTGCCTCTAGGGCATATTTCCTTCATCGGCGTCGGCGGCCCTGGTAGAAGTCGGAGCAGGGCGACACGGGGACGGCCGGGGCCATAGTGGGCGAAGGGCGCGGCAGGAGGAGGGCGATGCATGCAGCGGGCGCGCGTGGGTAGTGGGGAAACCGTGTGGGGGGGTGCGGGGTAGTGCGGGCCGATGTGAGCGGCAAGCTGCGGCGGCTGGTGAGGCGGTGCAGTAGGGGGGGGCACAGGAAGGCCGGGGCGAGCGGTGGCTACGGCTACATGCGAGGCGGGCGAGGCCAGAACGTAGTTGGGGTGTGGCCAGCGCATTCGGGCGAGGCAAGCGGTGAGGCAGCATTAGGCGAGGCAGGAAGGCCGCGGGCGAACAGCGGTGAGACGACAAGGGGATGAGCGACGGAGCGCCATGGCCTAGCAGAAGGCCGTAGAGGCAAGCAACGGCAGAAGTGGCGGTTCACAGCGAGCACTACGGTGGGACGACAGGCGCTGGCTCGGCAGAACAGCGGCGGGGTAGAGAAAGTGGGAGAGGCCCAGGGCGTCATTGGTGTTGTAGATAAACAGGGGCAGGAGGCTCGGTGATGTGCTCGGGGGAGTGGACGAGGAGGTCCGACAGTCGACGACGATGGCTCCAGCGAGGGGGGGCTCCAGGCGGCGGCGTAGTCAGGGTCGTGCCCCCGATCTCGATCCAGATTAGGGGGAGGAGCGAGGGAGTGGGGAAAGTGGGGGTGGTTATCGCTAGGGTTTGTGATGTTGGGGGTTAAGGGGAGTGAGGGTGGGCCGGTATGGTGGCTTGGATGCCCAGTTGGGCCGGAGGCCCAAGAGGAGGGGCGAGGCCCGGGGTTTTCCTTTTAGATTTTGTTTCATTTTCCGTTTTTCCTTTTTCTTATTATTCTTTTATTTTATTTCTACTTTCACTTTTATTTTAGTTTTATAAATTATAAAAGTAGTCCCTAATTTAGTGTTAATAATTATGCTACTACCACATTAATTCGTAACCCAAAATAAAATAGTTTAATATTTTATAAAATTCAATAGGTATTTATTTAATTGTTTTAACTACTATTTTATTTATTTATAGGGCATTCAAATACTTCTAAAGATGTTGGTTTCTCCACCATTATTACTTATGCATTATTTGTCACCCATAGAACACTTTAGTTTTAACATATGAAAGCCTTTATTGTTTGGCTTGATTTTGAATTCGGATTTGAGGTTTCGAAGCAACGCGAGTTTAATAATAGTGATCGTGGTGATGTGGCAACATTAGCAGGGAATTACTGTAGCTTAATTATCCAGGCGTTACAATTCTCCTCCACTATAAGAAATCTCATCCCAAGATTTACAAGGTAGAAGGAAATAGGGTGGGGTATTCTTCACGCAGGCGATCCTCACCTTCCCAAGTGGCTTCGTCTTCAGAGTGATGCAGCCACTGGACCTTGAGGAATTTGATCGCCTTCTGATGCGTGCGGCGTTCAGCTTGGTCGAGAATACGGGCTGGATGATCCTTATAAGAGAGGTCCTGTTGCAACTCGAGCACTTCATGATCCACTGCTCGGATTGGGTCCTTGAAGCATCGGAGAAGCTATGAGACGTGGAAGACATCCTGAACCTGAGAAAGGTTTGGTGGAAGCTCTAGTTTTTATGCCACTTTTCGACGCTTCTCGAGAATAGTGAATGGACCAATATAGCAAGGAGCTAGCTTTCCCTTGATCCCGAAGCAGTGAGCACCCTTCATCGGTCTAACTCGAAGATAAGCCTTTTCACCAGGTTGATAGACCATGTCTTTATGATGACAGTCATACTGACTTTTCTGACGTGATTGAGCAGTCTTCAGATTCTCGCGAATGATGCATACTTGATCTTCGGCATGTTGGATAATATCCAGACTGAAGAGTGGACATTCCCCAGTTTCTGACCACTTCAGAGGGGTTCGACACTTTCGTCCATATAACACTTTGAAGGGGGCCATCTTTAGACTAGCTTGATAGCTATTGTTATAAGAGAACTCAGCATACGGGAGAGATTCCTCCCATTTCTTGCCGAAGGAACACAAGCTCAAAGCATGTCTTCGATAACTTGGTTGGCGCATTCAACTTGCCCTTACGACTGAGGATGAAAAGCAGTGCTGAAAGGCAGATGAGTTCCCATAGCTTCTTGGAAACTTGTCGGGAATCTTGAAGTGAATAACCTGCCAAGGTCCAAACTGATTACCAGTGGAATACCATGAAGTAAAATAATTCTGGACATGTAGAGGGTTGCCAGCTGACTAGCAGTGATCGTTTCTTTGACAGCCAGAAAATGTGCGACTTTGGAGAGTCGGTCAATGACGACAAGAATGGCATCATTACCCTTCTGAGATTTGGGAAATCCAGTGATGAAGTCCATCTTGACATGGTCCCATTTTCATTCAGGAACGATGATAGGTTGCAGAGTTCCAGCAGGCCATTGATGTTCTGCTTTGATACGACGACAAACGTCACACTCAGCAACATACCGAGCAATGTCTTGCTTCATATTAGACCACCAGAATCTCTGACGAATGTCTTGGTAGATCTTCGTACTACTAGGATGAATAGACAGAGGTGTATCATGAGCTTCTTTCATAACCTTTTGAGTCATATCTAGGTTGTCTTTGGAAGGGACCACTAGGCGACCTTTGAAGAACAAAGCGCCATTATCATCGACAGTGAAGAATGAGGGTTTTCCTTCTATGATGTAGCGTTTAATCTTCTCAACTTGAGAGTCATATCTCTGAATTCTCTTGATGGAGTACAAGAGATCTGGTATGACCGCCAGGGTATTAAGGGAACCCTAGGAAACAACACGGAGGTTCATCTTTCGTCTTCCCATAGGAGGGGGAGCAAGTGCGCCAGGAGGAACAATCTGGAGGTTTAGCTTTCTGAATTCTTCAACAAGCGAGGGCTGAACTTTACGAATCTGGAGGTGGTTGCAATATAACTTGTAGCTCAAGGCATCAGCCATTACATTAGCCTTGCCTGGAGTATAAGAAATACCCAAGTCAAAATCTCCTACGGTCTCCATCCATCTCTGTTGCCGGAGGTTCAGGTCTGGCTGAGTAAACAAATACTTCAGACTTTGGTGGTCGGTGAAGATCTCGCAACATTTACCGAGAAGGTAATGTTGCCACTGTTTTAGTGCATATATGACAACAACAAGCTCAAGTTCATGAACTAGGTAGTTCTCTTCGTGAGGCGCAATTGACGAGATGCATAAGCAATCACTCTGCGCTCTTGTATTAGGACACGACCTAATCATTGACGTGAAGCGTCGTAGTAAATGATGAAGTCCTTCTTAGTATCAGGAGGAGCAAGCACTGGAGTGGAAGTCAGCTTGTCTTTGAGCGCCTAGAAACTATCCTGACACTTTTATGTCCATTGGAACTTGACGCCCTTGTGAAGCAGACTAGTTAGGGGCTTGGCGCTCTTGGAGAAGTTCTCGACGAATCGGCGACAATAGCTGGAGATTCTGAGAAAAAATTTGACTTGCTTCAAATTCTTCAGAGGAGTCCAATCGAGAATAGCCTAGACTCACTTAGGGTTGATGGCAATACCATCCTTGGAGATGACATGCCCAAGATAGGTTACTTCGAGAAGCTAGGGTTCACACTTGGAATACTTAGCATAGAGTTTATGCTCTTGAAGCTTCTCTAGCACAAGGCGAAGATGTTCAGCATGCTCTTCTTTATTCTTGGAATATACTAAGATGTCATCCAGATAGACCACGACAAACTTGTCGAGGTATTCCATGAAGATATATTTCATCAGATGAGAGAAGGTGGTGTCTGAATTGGTCAAGCCAAAAGACATGACGATGTACTCGTATGAACCATAACGAGTCACGAATGCGGTCTTAGGAATATCTTCCCCACACACTCGGATTTGATGATAACCCAACCTTAAGTCGAGTTTAGAGAAGTCCGTCGAACCAACCAGTTGATCATATAGATCATTAATATGAGGAAGGGGGTACTTATTCTGGATAGTGGCTTGGTTAATAGGACGGTGGTCTTGGACCAATCAGTTTGTCCCATCCTTCTTCTTGACAAAGAGAGAATGAGCTCCTTGGACGAGTGAAAGCACTTCGAAGTGATTTGTCGATTTCCTCCTTAAGCTCAAGGAGTTCATGCGGCAGCATCTTATATGGTCGCTTGGCTATAGGGGTGGTGCCTGGTTTCAAGTCGACGACGAATTCAACAACTCTAGCAGGGGGCATCCCTGGAAGTTCTTCAGGAAAGGCGCCTTGAAATTCTCAAACAACTAGAATCTTTTCAATGCCCTCGAGGTGTGTTGCGTTCAACGCATTCAATAGATATAACTGATGGCTCGTGTCCGCGCCAGTATTTCCTCGAAGAGGAAGGGATGATGCAGCATAGCTATGGTAGGTATTTCCCTCAGTGATGAAATCAAGGTTATTGAACTAGTAGGAAAACCAAGCAACACTATGTAAACGGTACCTGCACACAAAGAACAAATGCTTGTAACCTGACGTGTAAGAGGGGTTGTCAACCCCTCTCAGGTAAAAAGATAGACTGGTTTGTGGTAGATTGGATAAATAGATCTCGCAGAAACATGAAATAAAATAAATAAATAAAATTTGCAGCAAGGTATTTTTGGGTTTTTGGAATAACAGACCTAAAAGTAAAAGCAAAAAAAAGATCTCAGGTAGGGGGTCGGTGTCAAAACTGGCAGATCTCAGGTAGGGGGTTC
The DNA here is from genome assembly GCF_018294505.1 of Triticum aestivum. Classification (NCBI taxonomy): domain Eukaryota; kingdom Viridiplantae; phylum Streptophyta; class Magnoliopsida; order Poales; family Poaceae; genus Triticum; species Triticum aestivum. Next base: position 411,392,363 of record NC_057800.1, read on the forward strand.
CGAACTGTGCGTCTATGGAATGAGGGTAACAGGAGGCAGGGACATAATATTCACCTAGGTTCGGGCCCTCTTAATGGAGGTAATACCCGAGATCTGCTGGTTTTGACACCGACATTGGTACTTTCATTGAGAGTTCCTGTGTGCTGTCGACAAAGGATTTGATGGCTCGTTCGATCATCCACAATGACGCAGTTTCGGGGGAGATTTTTCCCCCGGGCCAAAATTTCATATTCGGCGGCTTCGCGCTGCGTGCCAACTCAATTGGCCACCTCGAGCAAATTGACAGCTACGCCCCGGGTCATCAGATCAGTTTTGGGAACCTAAACTATGTCGCCAATATCTGAGGAGATTTGATCTTTGAAGGGTTCGCCGCCCCGATCACCACTCTGGCCTTAGATCTAGAACAGGCTATCAAGTCCGAAGACGGGAGTTTAGAGCTCGCTGGACTCTCTGCAATTAGGGAAATTGTTACCGGAGATCTAGGGGGATAGCGTCATTGGCTAGCCCGAAGATGAACCGAGCTCCCCTTATCACTCAAGCACCGGATACCCTGCCGGACCCTAAGTACGAACTCTCGAGGTCCGTGTCAAGTGAGCGCCGCCAGGAGGCTCCAACTCCGGACAGCCCCACGGACTCCCGTTTCTCTGTCCAACCCTCGCCTTTAAACGAGGCTCTGGACTTAATGTGATCACTCGCTATTACAGAAGGATCGCTTCCGAACTATGCCCAGCCCAGGCTAGGGGCTGAGAGCGGGGAATTTTACGTCCCACCCACCACCCACTTCATAGCCACTGTCAAAGATCTAACAGACATGCTGGACTATGCTTCCAAAGGCATCGATGGTATGGACGACGATGCCGGAGACGAACAAGGCCAAAACCCTCTGTTTACTGGACGATGGACAGCCACCTCCACATACGACGTATACATGGTGGACACACCCAAAGAGGATGGCGACGACGACACAAATAATCTGGTTGAGGACAAGCCTGCTGAAGCCCCTCCGAAGCATCACGTTAGCGGCGCCGCTCAAAATCGTGTCGCGACAAAGACGACAATACCGACACCAAAGACAATAATACTCCGGAGAATGCGGAAGACCCCAAAGCCCTAGTAGAACCAACATTCGAACATAATGATTGGGAGGACGGGCAAGTAAACCCCGACGATCCTGTCGGCAATGAAGATTTTATCGTGCCGGAGGAACCCCTCGAACAAGAGTGCTTTAAGCGTCGGCTAATCGCCACTGCAAGAAGCCTGAAAAAGAAGCAGCAACAACTTCAGGCTGATCAGGATTTTCTCAATGACAGATGGACTAACGTCCTGCCAGCCGAGGAATACGGCCTCGAACACCCAACAAAGAGCTACCTGAAACGCAAGCTGCTACCCCAATTCGAGGATGAGGCCCCGGAGCCCATACCGCCAACGCGTGGCGCCACCGACAGACCTGACCGACCACCACGTGGCCGGGACAGAGCGGCAACGCAAGCCGAACACCAGCCCGTACCACCTCGGCGTAAAGCCAGGGGAACATCGGCTCCGTGATACACCTACGACCTACAACAAGACCTAGACAATAGAGCCGGTCAGACCAGATCAATCTACGGATCACAGGGCCGTGCTCCAGCACGAGAAAATAGCCATCTGGCCTGGCGCGATAAGCACAACCTCACCCGGGCCGAAAACCGCATTCAGACTTCATCCGAACTACGTCGCGACGCGGCCCGATACAGAGGCGCCGCACCGCCCCCTATGCTTCACCGATGAGGTAATGGAGCACCAGTTCCCAGAAGGGTTTAAACCCGTGAACATCGAATCATATGACGGTACAACAGACCTCGCAATATGGATTGAAGATTTTCTTCTCCACATTAACATGGCTTGCAGTGATGATCTACATGCCATCAAATACCTCCCCCTAAAGCTTAAGGGACCAGCTCGACACTGTTTAAATAGCCTCCCAGAGAAATCTATTGGAAGCTAGGAAGACTTGGAAGATGCCTTTAGAGACAACTTCCAAGGCACTTATATCCGACCTCCAGATGCCGATGACCTCAGCCGTATAGTCCAACAGCCCGGAGAGTCAGCCAGAAAATTCTGACCCAGGTTCCTAATTAAAAAGAACCAGATTGTCGACTGCCCGGATGCCGAAGCCCTAGCGGCCTTTAAACACACCATCCGCGACGAATGGCTCGCCTGACACCTTGGCCAAGAGAAGCCAAAGTCCATGGCTGCCCTTACAGGACTCATGACCCGCTTTTGCACGGGAGAAGATAGCTAGTTAGCCCGTAGCAACAACGGTGCCAGCGACCCTGGTACTTCCAAAACCAGAAACGGCAACGGCAGGCCGCGACGCACAAACACAAGCGTCAAAGCAGAAATAACAATACCGAAGACACGACGGTCAACGCCGAATTCAATGGCTCCAAGTCCGGTTAGCGGAAGAAGACATTTAAAAGAAATAAAGATGGCTCATCCAGTCTGGACCGAATACTAGATCGACCCTGCCAGGCTCACGGCACCCCCGGCAAGTCTGCCAACCATACCAACAAAAGTTGTTGGGTCGTCAAACTGGCCGGTAAGCTGAACACCAAACATAAGGAGAAGGGGTCGCCCAGCGAGGAGGACGACGAGTAGCCTCACCCACCGAATACAGCGGACAGAAGAAATTCCCTCCCGAGGTCAAAATGGTGAATATGATATACACTACTCACGTCCCCAAGCGGGAGCGCAAGCACGCTCTATGAGACGTCTATGCGATAGAGCCAGTCGCCCCAAAATTCAACCCATGGCCAGCTTGCTCGATCAACCTGGATCGCAGAGATCACTCGACTAGTTTCCGTCACGGAGGCTCGGCCGCGTTGGTCCTCGACCCAATTATCGGTGGATTCCACCTTACGCGAGTCCTCATGGACGGCGGTAGCGGTATTAACTTGCTCTATCAGGACACAATCCGCAAAATGGGTATTGATTCGTCAAGAATTAAACCCACCAAAACTACCTTTAAAGGAGTAATACCTGGGCCAGAGGCCCATTGCACGGGCTCAATCACATTGGAAGTCATCTTTGGTTCGCCGGACAACTTTCGAAGCGAAGACTTGACCTTCGGAGCAGCTATCATGCGCTGCTCGGACAAACCGTGTTTGCTTGCTTCAATGCGATCCCGCATTACGCATATCTTAAACTGAAGTTTCCGGGACCACGCGGTGTTATAACAGTCAATGGAAACATGGAGCGCTCCCTCTGTACCGGGGAGCACACCGTGGCCCTTGCAGCAGAGGTCCAGGGCAGCCTTATCAAGCCAAACACTACATCGGCAGTCAAACCCCCGGACACTGTTAAACATGTCTGGACTACCCTACAAAGCAACAGTCCAGCTCGTCCGGAGCTCGATTAGCAATCCGGGCTCCGTCTCAGCCCCAACCGAATTGCAGGATATGTGCCACATGTACATAACTACGCACTAAAGATCCACAGTATGGCTCCACCCTATCTGGACCCTCATGTTTCGTTTTCTCTTATTTTTTCTTTTCCAGGTTCCTTACAACCCCCATCACCTGTCGATGGTACCAAGGGCCCTTTCCTAGGCCCCTTATGAAAACCCAATCTTTAATCCTTTCGAAGGATAATACATTAAGGAGGAAAAACAGCGTGAACGTGTGGCAGAGTATCTAAAGGATCTTTAAAGATCACCTCTTCCTTTATTAGGACCCGTACGCAGCTTTCCCTGGTGCTCGACATGTAAAATAGCCTCGATGCTTATCGCATCATTTGTAAAAATACGTTTTGACGTATCAATCAAACTATAACGGAAACAATTTTTCGCCCAACATATTCGGTGCTGGCTTATTTCCTAATCCGCATTCCCTCTTTTTTTTTCGTCTGATGGCCATGTATACCTCGGTATGACTTAAATCGCTAGGGGCTCCATTCGGCCACGTACATTCCTCAAACATAAAATAAGTCCGAGCACTTTTATAGTACAATTTAGCGTATCGAATATAGAATTACATGAATCGTCTCGGAATCATGTCTTTGGTCAATAGTTGGGTTGCCCGGCTCCAGTGGTTACTACCTTACGTTCCGCTCGTTCGGCTATGGTAGTAAAGGGAGAACTACTGCGATTGTGTTTCCAGTTCATTCGGATAAACATCTCAATAGAGAAATCCGAAAACTGACTGTCATGATGCGGGGAGAGCTGGTCAGCTATTCGGTGACTAAGTATAAATCTATCGCGATTTTTCCGCATTACGCAAAGGACCGGTCTCCACCCGGTCAGGCATCTACAACACCCAAGTTCGGATAATCGAATAATATCAGGGGATGTGGCTACAATCTTGTTGTCAAACTCCTTGGCTAAGTGAGAGAGATAAAGCCACATAGTCTGATTGCCTGGTTCGCCGCACTAACACCTCCTTCAAGGACCAAGCCGTTGGGTCAAGTGTGTCCATGTGCTATTCCGAACACCCCCGTGCTACCCATGTGGGGACTGAAGCCGACGACTGGCCAACTCTCAGATACCGTAAATAGCAGCACAGGAGGAAAATAATTAGAGGTAAAACAAGCAACATATTATACATAAGCCTTGTTTCATAATACAAAGTTCGGGAAACACGGGTACATTCATTCGAAAATAATGTCCTTCGAACACTAGTCCTCTACAATGCGGGAACCTTCCAAGACTTCATCAAAATACCGCTCCAGCGTGCGGTGCTCCTTGCCTGCGGGCGGTCCCTCGGTTTCTAGCTTGACGACATTCATCTTCGCCCACTATACCTTTACACGGGCGAAGGCCATCTGGACACCTTCAATATAGACCGATCGCTTTGTGGCATCCAGCCGGGGCCAGGCACTGACTAGCCGCTTCACGAGCCCGAAGTAGCTGCCGGGTATGGGCTCGGCGGACCAGAGACGAATTATAATATCCTTCATAGCTAATCCGTCCACCCTATGAGATTTGGTCAACTATTTCAGCTGATCGCTGAGGGGCACCGGATGCTCTGGCGCAAGGTACTGCGACCAGAAGAACTTCTTCGTTGAGCTCCCCTCTTCGGCTCGGAAGAACTCCGTAACATTAGCAATACTCCGGGGCAGATCCGCAAACGCTCCTGGAGAAATCCAAACCCGGGTCAGTAAGAGGTACCTTCTCCTCACAAGTTTGCTCTGCATATTAAAGGCCTTACCCGCCGTGATCTTCTTGGCCTCTTGAATCTACCAGCAGGCGCCTTGGGCTTCAACCCGGGCCTCCTGTGCACTTTGGAGGGCCTTAGCAAGTTCAGAATCTTGATCCGCAGTCTTGCGCTCCAAGGAATCACATTTGCTTATGGCATCCTTGAGCTCTTGCAGAACCTCCTCCACCGTTGATTCATGCTTTTGACAGGTGGCTCGTTCCTCCTCCACCCCCTTCTTGGCTTCGGCCAACGCATTCTTGAGGGTCTCGACCTCAGATGTGTCAACTGTAAGCATAATTACAAAACTCATCAAGAAACAAAACAACAAGTCATATCATTTCAGATGTGAACAGGTATCACATACCTTGCTTCTCCTCCAACTGTTTGTTGGTGCAGATGAGCTCTTCATCGACTCGCTCCAGCCTCCGCTTTAGTTCAGGTACTTCAGCGGTATGGGCGGTTGCCGCCAACTTTGAAGCCTGTTTGTTCAAATAGACATGTATGATCATCTCCTGTGAAATATTCGATCCTTTGTTCGGCCTTTCTTCATGAACGCTGAACAGAGTCTCATGGGCTACTAACTATATACATGCATATTTTTTATATAGCTAAAAAGTACTACATCCCATACCTCAAAGCCCGTTAGAAGGCTGGTGTAGGCTTCGTTCAATCTGTTTTTAGCGGAGCGAACCCTTTCCACTATCGTACCCATAAGGGTACAATGCTCTTCCACAAATGAAATGCTCTGAAGTGCTTCCACCAGATTTTCCGGCGCCTCCGGATTGACAGAGGTCACTGGCGGAATTGATGCGCCCCCTTCCTTCAAAGGAGGCCGCTCATCTAATCCCGGAGCCGTGTGGGTCTCTGGAATGACATTCTGCTGGGGGCTGGAGTGGGCTTGGACCCCGTCGCCAGTCTCCATGGGGGCCGGTTCCCCCATGTTCTCGGCAGCAGAGGTATTACCCTCTGGCGCCACCCTGATGGTTTCCCGCACGTTTCCGTGGCCCGGAAGGGTCCCTCGGGACAACACTTCAGTGTTGTCCATAGCAGTGGGAGGGGAGGCCGGCGGAGGCGACTCGCTGTCCATCATGGTCAAGCCCAGCGAATTCCCAAAAGACGATGATCGCTAGGGGAGATCGCGGGCCGGACTACAATACATGATTCTGTGTGTTAGTATCACAAGGCATAAAGCTGGATATATACATTATCCTTAAATACTTACGACTCGGCCGAAGGCTTCAGCTGGGATTCCATTCGGGGACGGCTTCGATGTTCGATTCCGAATCGTCCGAAAGGGAGAGTTTCCCCTTCTTGGACGCTTCCGCCTCTAGATCCGCGGAAGCCCCCCTTTTCTTCTTTCCCCCCTTAGGGGAGAATTTCTCTCCTCCACTTCCTCCTCATCTTCATTGTGGGAGGAGAGAGCTCCGGTATCTTCGGATGATATGTCCGAAGTACCTTTGTGGTGAAGGCCACTTCGGACCTCCTTCCTCTTCTTCTTGGCCTTCTTTTTCGGCGCTTGGTACGGTGCCGGAAGCAACATCTTCATCAGAAGAGGAATAGCTGGGTCTTTGGGCAGGGGAGCCGGACACCTGATCCGCTCCGCCATCTTCATCCAGCCCTAGGGGACAAGGGGAAGGTTTTAACTTACTCTGTGGATCCGCAAATCAAGTATATGATTAGAAATCTGAAAAACTCACTAGAGTGTCTATATGAGTGCAGTCGTGGCCGAGGTCTTCGGTCATTGGCGGCTACATCTTTTGGGTCTTAAAAAGCAGCTTCCATATATCTTCGTGCTCTGTGCCGAAGAACTGCTGCAGGGTCCAGGGACTTGCCGGATCAAACTCCCACATATGGAGAGTTCGGCGTTGGCAGCGGAGAATCCGGCGAAACAACATCACCTAGATTACGCTAGCAAGGCTGGTGTTCTTCTCCACTATGCTCTTAATGCACTTTTGCAGTGTCATCACCTCATCGGATGACGCCTAATCTAGGCCCTTCTTGAGCCATGATGTGAGCCGCATTGGCGGACCGGTTTTGAACTCAGGAGTGGCGGCCCATGTGGCGTCACGAGGTTCTGTAACATAGAACCACTCCTATTGCCACCCCTTCACGGTCTCTATGAAGGTCCCCTTGGGCCAGGTGACGTTAGGGAGCTTGCTCACCATGGCGCCGCCGCACTCCGCCTGTTGACCCTCGACCAGCTTCGGCTTCACATTGAAGACCTTGAGCCATAGGCTGAAGTGGGGGGGGGGGACGCGGAGGAACGCCTCTCACACGATGATGAATGCCGAGATGTTGAGGAATGAATTTGGGGCTAGATCATGAAAATCTAGCCCGTAATAGAACATTAGTCCGCGAACGAAAGGGTGGAGAGGAATCCCTAGCCCGCGAAGGAAGTGGGGGATGAATACTACCCTCTCATTGGGCTCTGGTGTGGGAATGATCTGCTTTTTAGCAGGGACCCGATGGGCGATTTCCGTGGCTAAATACCCCTCTTCCCAGAGTTCCTTGATGTTCTCCTCCGTGACAGAGGAGGCCATCCACTTGCCCTGTGCTCCAGATCCGAGCATGGTCGGAGTGTTAGTTGGGGACGAAAGGGCTTGAAGCTGGGGCGCCTGAGCTCAAGGATGGACGGGCTGAGGAGGAAGAAGGCATGGGGTAAAAGGCAGATCTTGAGCTTCTTATAAAGGCAGTGAATGTTGAACGTCCCCCCACGAGCCTTAAAACTCGCCTATTCCCAGGAGTCGTGCGAGTGGCACGGTTGGATTACCCAAATCCATATTGATGAGGATCCCGCAATAATGGGACACGATCTCTACTTTGACAAGACGTGTCAATGAATACCGGTCTCAAAAAGTGAGGTGGGAGGCTGAACAATGGTTCGAAATAATAATAAGACCGGAGCACAATACCTCGCCGAAAAAGTTGTCAGAAGACATAACCTATTTTCTCTTAAGTATTTTGCCCTCGCGGTTCAAGGTTGTAACTATTGTACAGAGCCAGATATAGTTAGTTTGATCAACTACTTTGGAGTATTCAGAGGAGGAACCTGCCATGCAATGTCGAAGACAATCTGCGTGCCGGACACATCGTCATTTAAGCCTGGTTTAGGGGCTACTGAGGGAGTCCTGAATTAGGGGGTCCCCGGGCGTCTGGGCAATGTGACGTGGGCCGGACTCATGGGCCGTGAAGATACAAGATAGAAGGCTTCCCCCCATGTCCGGATGGGACTCTCCTTGGCGTGGAAGGCAAGCTTGGCATTCAGATATGAAGATTCCTTTCTGTGTAAACCGACTCTATACAACCCTAGTCCCCTCCGGTGTCTATATAAACCGAAGGGTTTAGTCCGTAGAGGCAATCATAGTCATATAGGCCAGACCTCTAGGGTTTAGTTATTATGATCTCAAGGTAGATCAACTCTTGTAACCCCTATACTCATCAAAGTCAATCAAGCAGGAAGTAGGGTATTACCTCCATTAAGAGGGCCCAAACCTGGGTAAACATTGTGTCCCTTGCCTCCTGTTACCTTTGATCCTTAGACGCACAGTTCAGGACCCCCTACCCGAGATCTGTCGGTTTTAACACCTACACCGGGGGCCGTAGATTTCATTAGTGGCTTCTCTCGAGAAAAATAGCATACGGTGGGTAAACAAATTAATGTTGGGCAATTGATAGAACTTCAAATAATTATGATGATATCCAGGCAATGATCATTATATAGACATCACGTCCAAGATTAGTAGGCCGACTCCTGCCTGCATCTACTACTATTACTCCACACATCGACCGCTATCCAGCATGCATCTAGTGTATTAAGTTTATGGAAAATGCAATAATGCAATAAGAACGATCACATGATGTAGACAAGATATATTCAGGTAGGAATAGACCCCATCTTGTTATCCTTACTGGGAACAATCAATATGTGTGTTGCTGCCCCTTCTGTCACTAGGAAAGAACACTGCACGACCGAACCCATCACAAGGCACCTCTTCCCATGGCAAGAAAAATCGATCTAGTCAGCCTAACTAAACCAAAGATTCGAAGAAGAAATACGAGGCTATAAGTAATCATGGATATAAGAGATAAAAAATCAAATAACTTTCATGGATTAAATAGATCTGATCATAAAATGAAAGTTCATCGGATCCCAACAAACACACCACAAAAAGAGTTACATCAAATATATCTCCAAGAGACCATTGTATTGAGAATCAAAAGAGAGACAGGAAGCCATCTAGCTACTAACTATGGAGCCGTAGGTCTACAATGAACTATTCATGCATCATCGGAGAGGCACCAATGAGGATGATGAACCCCTCCGTGATGTTGTCTAGATTGGATCTTGTGGTTCTGGAACTTGCGGCAGCTGGAATTGTGTTTCATCGATTCCCCTAGGGTTTTGGATTTTTCGGGTATTTATGGAGCAAAGTGGCGGTGCGGGAGGCGGGCGAGGTGGGCACAACATGTATCTTCTGGTCCAAAAAAATCTCCAAAAAATTTCGCTGCATTTGGACTCCATTTGGTATTGATTTTCCGCGAAGTGAAAAATAGGCACAAAACAACAACTGGCACTGGGCACTATGTTAATAGGTTAGTCCCAAAGAATGATATGAAGTTGCTATGAAATGATCCTAAACATTCAAGAATGATAATATAACAGCATGGAATAATAAAAAATTATAGATACATTGGAGACGTATCAATAACCGTGCCTCGACATCTTGAACTAATCGGGCGTTGTAGTTTATTATTTCATAAGATGGGTGTAGTATATGGACGGTCTTAGTGGCGCAAACTATAGAAGCTGTATGCGCTTTCAGCTAATCCATGCCCAGAATGAGATCAATGCTACCTGACTTCAGTACGATGGGAGAGACAAGGAATTCCAGTCCTTCGATATCAAAGGGGACATTGTTGCAATCCATGGAGGTTCGACATTGGCCCACATGGGTGTGTGCTAATAACGAAGCGTTCATGTGTCCTCACATTTAATGCCATGCATGAATGCAAATTCTCGTGACATGAATGAATACGATGCTCTTGTATCAAATAAAACGGATGCTGGTACTAAATTTATGAGGAGTGACCCATCACAGTAGCAGGCTGGTCCTGAGCTTCATTCAGGTCAACGTGGTTGGCATGAACATGACCATAAGGTCTGGCATTATTGTTGCAGGGCTGATTGTTTCCACTGCCAGATGAAGGCAGAGCCAGCTGGTTCTGATTATGGTAGCAGTTCCTGGCAAGGTGACCTGGTTGACCATACTTGTACCACTTTCCATCATTGGGGGTGGGAGCAGGAGCTCGGGGTGGTGCAGCTGGAAGTCTTGGGCTATCTGGGTGGTGGAGGAGGCAGACGAGGTACACCATAGGACTGCCTTGGAGCAGGTGCAGTTGGACGGGACATGTTGTTGGAAATCCAGATCCTACGCTTCTTTGAGGGCGGGCCCAAAGATGAGCCCATGTCATGGTTGCACCTGTGAGAGCCCTAGTGTTCCTGCAGACCAGTTTCGACCTGGATGGCATTGTTCACCAAGGTGGCGAAGTCAGCAAAGTCATGCATGAGAAGTGCGAGCTTGATGTCAGCTTGAAGGCCATCGCGGAACTTCTCCTGTCCGTGTGCATCACTGGCATCGCGGAACTTCAAGCACTGGGGCCTCGTCCTTCTCTGTACCTGATATATTTCTTGTTGATCTCTTGGGAGCTATTGTCTTGGGTGCTTGAGCTGGAGCTATGGGCTATGGGCCTGGGGGCAGACTTGGGCTTAGAAGGAGCAGCCCTAGTCCTGATGGCATCCCCCATCAGATTCTGTGTCTTGGCAGGAGGTGCAGCAGGCTATTCCTCCTCCTCTTCTTCTCCTTCATCAATCATCATGGATGGTCTGCCAATCACTCTGGCAATGGTCTTCCTGACCCTTTCCTTCCTCTTATTTCCACATGTAGCAGCTTCTTCATACTCTTTGGGCTCAAGTGTAAACTCCATAGTTTCTTGAGTTGAGGCTCTAGCCTTTGACAATGGAGTCCTCTTTGCAGGAGCCTTCTTGGAAAGGCCTGGCTTTGTGGCAGCAGCGGCATCATACTCTTTCTTGAGCACCTTCTTCTTGAGGTCACTTCCTCCTCAATCACAAAATCTTCATCTTCACTCTTAGAAGTTATTTTCTTCCATTGCCTAGTAGCTGCCCTAGGCAAGTTACTGGGAGTGCTTCTGCTCCCTTCATCATAGCTGCTATTGGGACTAGTGCCCTCACTGAGATTGAGCTACTCTTCAGACTTATTCTGACTGCCATTGGCTTCTGACACAGCTGCAACTGAACCTGTGAATAGATGGGTGTGGATAGAGTAGATGAGCATCACAAAGTACAACTTGTTTTTGCAAAGATTGAAACAAAAACTTAACTTTAGTTTTCTACAGAAAGCATTTCGGAGCTACCGATTTGACAAACTCGGTGACACCGAAGCACTAACAGAGTCTAAACATGCAGTTTCAATCAGACCATTATGTAGTTTGGTGACTCCGAGATGCTAGGGTTTCACAGAGAAAGTGATTTCGATCTGACCGATTAGTACACTTCGGTCAGACCGAGTTGTACTTAGTGCAATGGCCAGGGCCAATCGGTGTGACTGAAATCCTCAACTCGACTGGTCCGATATGGGTTCGGGGAAAACCTAACCCTAAGTTTTTGCATCAAACCTATTCTAAAGGATTTATTTGCTGGATAGATTGATCTCATACGTGGGAAGAATAAAGGCATCATACTTTGTGGAAGAATCGGAGTAAAGGATAGCACAAAGGGTCAAATCCATACCCTAACTTGGTGACGGATTGCTACGGCGGCAACGGCGGTGAAGATACCCGTTGACGATGGTGGAGACCAGGGATGGAGGCTCACTGGCAGAGACGGCGATGATTCAGAGACCTATGGGTGGTAGTGCTGGGGAGGCGCGGGTGAGTGTGTTTGAAGAAATTTCCAAACTTCAAGCCGTGGTATATATACCCAGACGTTGTCGGTGGCGCTGAGTGGAACGTCTCAGTGGCACCAGATGCAAAACTGCTAGCAGTTGCTGCAACTCGGGGTGACCGAATCATTCTAATCAGTGGCATCAAGATGAAAACCTAGATCAACTTACTGATTTCGGTGAGACCGAGTTGGATAAGTTGGTCTAACCAAAAACCATTAAGAGGTTTTGGAAATTAAGCCCTTGACAGATCGGTGGCTCCGGGTGCTCATCACCCGGAGGGTCCAAAAGTGACTTGTTCAAACTTTGTGATGTAGCATGAATAGAGTTTGAGATGAGAAAATGCATAGATAGCTAGAGGGAGTACTTAGGCATTCTTGTCCCTCCATTTGGCAAAGGAAAAACCAAACAATCAAAACAACAAATGGATGTCCTCGAATGGAGAAAATTATGCAACCAACATGCTCACACAATAAGATAGCAAATAAAACATGTGGCAAAGCATGCACATACACTCTAGCATCTATGAAGCAATTGGCGATGACTAGGTCATCTATATATGAGTATATTGATTGAGAAGTCAAATGAGAACATTTGATCGTAGGTCATACACTACTGGAATTAGCTTATTTGTCGTCTGCCAATTCTTTGTCATCTGCTGGCTGACGGCAAAGGAGGTATTTGCCATCCGCTTACAGAAAACGGACGACAAAGAACTGGCTAATGGCGAATGTCTTTGCCATAAGCCATTTCTTTGTCGTCTGCTAGCGGACGGCAAAGAATCCTTGCCCTTAGCTGGCGGACGGCAAAGAGAGAGGTGGGCCCCACTAACGAGCTGCTTAGAAAGAACCTAACGGCCCCCTCTTTGTTGTCTGCTAGCAGACGGAAAAGAGCAAAAAAGCGGACGACAAAGGAGGGCGGACGGCAAAGAGTTGACCTAACTAACGGCCGAGCCCCACCCCGCCTCTCTCTCTCTCTCTCTTACTGTCTCTCTCGCTCTCTGTTTCGGTCCTCTCTCCCCGAGGACCACCGCCACCCGCCACC